>NC_090874.1:51459573-51467073 GCF_036669935.1 Montipora foliosa | reverse complement strand
ATAATAATTCACTTGGTTTGGCTAGTGCATAAGTACAGTAAAAATTTCTAGTGTACCATAAGAAGAAGCCCTCACCCATTGACTCTTAGGAGTGAGACTTCACCGATTTTACCGTTTAATGACAGACAATTTTGCTCATCAATTGGTAATACCTGAAGCTAAACTTGACTTTCATGGTGTAGAGTCCACTGTCCACAAAATTGAGAGACATTAGGGGAAGCAAAGGCTGTTCTCTATCTATTGTGCCTACCCTCCCTCCTTCACTAGGAAAAAAGTTTATGTTTGTTAATAACCTAATGGTTTTGTTCTTTAATTCAATCACGTTTTTGTTTATACATGTACAAATAATTTGCACAGGCTCTCTTGGCTACCCAAGATTCGGCAGTGCACACAGTACCTTTTTCAACTTTCGTCATTTTTGGTTCTACACTTCTGTGTTGCATTCATTGCTTGACCCCAGGTTTCAAAATGGCAATACTTGTCCACTGAGTAGGATTCATACCTTGGCCAAAGGACAATGTAGGGTGGGTCTTGTAAACAAGGGATAAGACTGATACTGCTGGTAAAATGTTTTGTTATGCACCCATTGCATCATGAACTCAAAGGCAGAGTGAAAGCACGCTGTTCACATGAGAAGTTCAGTCAGTTATTAATAACTGATTTTATTTTAGACTTTTTAAAAGCTTCCTAGTAAAAAAATATTTACACTGTACATCATTGCAATTACACCAATAAATAAATGTAATATGTTATTTTAACTTAATAACATTCTGTAACTGTTACACTTCCCCAAAGACAGCTCAGGACTATTAGTGATGAGAAATTAGGGATCAAGCACCTAACACGATGTTCATGAAGGCCTGGCAACTGGCCAAATTAACTGGTCGATAACATTCTGCATTCTCCTTTTGGACTTATGGCTTGTTTTCGAAATCTCTATGTACTTTTTTTGCTTAAAATATAACAAAATGTCTGGCTTCAACTCTGATGTCCGGGCCTCAGTTGATTAAACGATGATGGATGGCTCTATCTGCCGAGTAAATCACTAACCAGTGGACAAAAGGGTATTTACAAGAGACTGGTATGAACTCAGACCGGTATGAAATTTTTACAGCTGTTTACATGAAAGCGGGACAAAGTGCCTGGTTTCGGGATGAAATGATATGTTTTGTCCAAAAAAATGTATGGGCTGACCGAAAAGTCAAATTTCTGGACACAGTCTGAGATTTGTTGTCATTAACATGAGACCGGTACGAGAATTTCTTGCCCTGGTCCAGCAACCAAGACGAAGTCAGACCAGTCTGAGTTTATTGTCAGGCCGGTCTCATGTAAATGCATAAAAAGAAATGTATGGAGGCATAAAGGAACTTGTGCCAGTCTGAGTTAGTTCCGGTGTCATGTAAATACTCCCTAAGTCATAGCGAAACCATGGCCAATTATTGCCTTATCCAATGGATAGTGATTTATCTGCCAGACAATGTTATCCACCTTTTGAACAACTAGGGCCTGCTGTACAAGACCTTAGTGACACTACAACAGCTGAGAATGGACTGGAGCCTCATTTTGTGTAGGTTCAAAAGCAAACAGAGTTGGATCAAAGTGGTGCAATAAAAAAACTAATTAAAAGTAAATGTCACCTTGAGTTTTGAACAGTCTTAACTCCAAGCTGAACTTTCTGTTATTCTGGAGAGGTTAGGATCTCATGTGAGATGATGGAAGCAACCATGTTTGGCCCCCTCCCCCTTTCCAAGATAATAATAATTATTGTTCCCTCATCAACAACCTTTTACCTCGGAGGACCAAGTCTGTAAGCTGTGGCTCCTAATAATTATGATGTTAGTCAATATTGTTGGTGGGTGGCACAACAATGCCAACATAGTTTTAGTAACTGTTTACCCTGGGGTTTGAGTCATATGCTTTTGAAGTGAATATCATAAGTTATTCACAAGTCCAAATAAATGCATGACTGTATACTTTTTCAAGGGTGTGTGGAACCTGCCAGAGTGATGAATGTAGACAACTACTTGTGCACATGGAAACTTGATCTTGTCATGGAATCCTGATTACGGTTACTGTAATAATTATGAAGTTGGACTGTGCGAGGGTTGGGGCACCTGAACAGAAGGACTGCTGACTTCACAGAACCATAATTATTCATAAGTTCCCATCTGGAAATTGCCACAAGAAGACATCGTTGTGGTGTTTCTGAAAGAGTTTGAGCCTTTCCTCCTTTTCCTTTAAAGACATGTGCAGGTTGTCCACAATGAAAGTCATCAGGTCACTAAGGGATTCATTTGTTGTTTGAAGTTTTTGTTGCTGGTACTCCTCAATGGAGAGCTGTTTGGATATTTTAGATGTCAAGGTGGGACACATTCCTTGTTTCAAGGAGAAAACACTGTTTTGGAAAAGCTCTTTTACAGGAGTTGGAATTGTAAACATTTGCTGCTGGTGGCACACCATTAAAGAAACCAATCGCTGGCCAGAAGCCTGTGAATTAGAAAAGAAATTAGAACTTAATTTAGTTCTGCCTAAATTCAAATAAGATGTACTGATACATGTACAGCTTTACAGTAGGCTCGATTTCCAGCTGCTGTTTGGGAAACAAGCCCGCAGTGGAACATAGACCGGACACGAGAGAGCGGCGGAAATCGAGCCTAGCTTTATAGGTGTAGTACTGATCCTGTAGCTACCCCAGCCTTAAACCTGGGACCCCCTTCTTCCTCTTGACAGCAAGATAGGGACAACAGAGGTGATACTACAATGTAGGCTAGAAAGGTGTTTTGATTAGGTTCAGAAGGATTGAGAGTCTGGTTTTGTTGTTGCTACACTTAAGTGCAATGGAAATCTCTCCATCCCTGTTCCCTCAATGTGCTTCTTGTTTTCTTCTTTGCCACTTTTCCTTGCATTGAACATGGTGCTGTGGCTATGAATACTACTTATTTGAAAGCTGCCTAGGTCTCTTTAGACTGATACTTGTTTGTGAGTCAAGAGCCCTGGTTGTCCTTGAAAGCAATGAGCGCATCCCCATATTGTGGTGCAGATCGAAACAAGGCCATTCTTATCGACTCTTCTCTAGCTGTTTCTAAAGGTATTAGCTTCATTTTAAAGGTAGTTAAGTAGGTATAAATATGATATAAAATCGTAAATGCATTTTGCAAACTCAAATTTCAAGTGGTGGTGTCCATTTACCCAGGGTACTGAAATGGAAAGGATCCTTGATTTGGGATCCCAGGTAATGAATGGGTGATTTTTGTTTAGAATCTGACTGTATGAAGAAGAAGAGCAGTCTCAAAAATAAACTTTCTCACAGTTTTGGTTCTTAGTAAAAGAAATTCAAGGAAAATCGTTGTAATTCTTACATTATTGTTTCGTTTGGAAGCCACCACTTCACATATCATGTATACATGTAGAAGCTAGTCATCCCCCCTAAAGGTACGACCACTAAACTTGAACATTGAACAAACCTTGTCCTTTATATCCTTTGGCAAAATGGCACTTGTGAACCTTTTGATGATAAACCTTCCACTACTTCTGTCAGCAGACATACCAATAAAGTTCAACAACTTTTTGAGATGTTTCCTTTGGCATAATGGAAGCGTCAGTGCCAGTAGAGGCAGAAGTGATTTAATCTTCGACCAATCATTAGCTAAAGTGCAAAGCATACCATTGACCAAGTCTACTAAGTTTGCAGGAATAAGTGAATCTTCGAGTGACCCATAATACTCTAACAATAGCTGCTGGATTTCAGCTTCTTTGGCATTTGCTAAATTTATGTAGCTCATTTCAGAGCAATGTGGCAAAGGAAAATCAGTCTGCAACTGAATGCACTCCATCCCTGCTTGAACCCAAACGTCCCCAGATTCAGAGCCAATATTTTCCTTGTGGTTGGAATTTTCCTTCCAGTGTTCAGGAATGTCATTTGACATGACAACCACTCCCATGTCATCATCTGTTGATGGCGAGGCCAGTACATCTTCCAGGAATGGAACCTCTGTAAGCTGAAGGAGTTGTGAAAGGGCCACTTCAAACCATACTTGACTGATAAAATCTCTGGAACTTCCTGATTCAGAAGACAACATGGCCATCTTATTCTTCCTATAAAAAAATGGAATTCTTATTTTCTTTCAACAAAAGCAGATGCTTTTGAGGGGATATTAATCTGTTTGGAATTTTGAGTTATCTTGAGTCAATGGGGCAACACTGAACAAAATGGAATGTTTTAACATGAAAAACCACCGACCAGTTATCTCAGTAGCTTAGGTGAGAGTGCAAACAGACTGGATTGATCAACGCTCGCTTTATTTGTATAGAAAACTAAGGAGAAAATGCTGCCTTTGTAATCACATCTGCCACTAGTGCAACGAGGTCTTCGGTAAAGTAGGGACCCTGTTTCCATAAAACTCCTTTCAACTCGAAAGCTACGCCGGGGTGAATAGTCCGGGGCAACCGAGCTGCCACGAACTGTCCGACAGTTCCCAATTTCCAACAGACTTGCCACAAGTTGACCTCACGAGAATCCTACAGTATATTGGAGAAAGTGTTTTGGTGAGCGAATCGTGATATTGGGACATTCCATTTTTTTATCCGAACCCCCCCCCCCCCACCCCCCTATGGAAGGCATTTTTTTGAAATGTCAAGAAGGACCCTGTCGCAATCTGGATTTTCTGCTCCAGTTTAGGGGGTCGGAATCAGGAGTCTTTGTTCTATACAAAAACGGGCCTGTCAGAAATCAAGCTTCAAAGTAAAAGGAGCCTGTCGGAATCTAACTTCAGAGGTGAAAGGGACCTGTCGGAATCTGATTTCAGAGCAAAAGAGACCTGTCGGAAAAATGCCTTCCATAGGGGGGGTGCGCATAAAAAATGGTAATGTCCCATTTCGTACGTGAAGGACTTTTCGAAAGTCTAAATTTCCAACAAATCCGAGATTTTCACTCGTGCTCTTTCCTCTTACCTTAAATTTAGACCAGCATCCAAACTCAGTCGTCTTCGCTTGTTCCATGATTTTTGCGGCCTCGTAAAGTTTGTATCAGGCCATCGTGTAGACTCGGACATTAACAGATCAGCAAATCTCTTTTGCGATTTGGGTGTAAAACGCAACGACTTTCGTCTACTTGTGTTATTGTCCCTTTCGCCGAGAAGACTTCCTCTTCTACCACGTTTCTTCTCACTTTGAGACGGTGATGAAATAACTTGATTCAATGACGAAAATCGATACAACTTGCTTCCATCTTCGAAACTATGGCTCTTCGTCTTGTCTTCGATGGTTACACATTCAATGACTCGTTTCTCCAACAGAATCTGACAAAGACATTTTACCTGGTCTCGGGTGGCATCTTTTGACAAGTGGGGATTGCTCTGAACATAACAATGAAGCACTTCAACCACGTCCACGCCGCGAAAACAGTTTTCGTAATATTGAAATTTCCACCGTCTTCGACGCTGTTCGACGTTCGCTCGCAAATGTTCGACGAGCTCATTCCATATTTTTGTTGCTTTGAAAGGTTCGCGAGCCAGATTATCGCTTTTGCATTCGGTGCTCAATTTTACAAACTCAGCCATGTTGTGTCATGGTAAATGAAAATTCTTATCTATAGGATCGATGAAAGAGTAGAATCTTTATCTTGCCCGCAGCTATTAAAAGATGATTTGGTTGGAATCAACCGCCGACAAACGTAGCCTGACGTCACGTCTGAGCGACTTCAAACCCAGGCTCTCTCCTTCCTTCGTTGACGTCTACGAATCAAGGGGACGCCCAATCACCTGTTTACTTTATCTTTATGGAAGTATTTGCAGATAGAAGATAAAGCGTGATCCATAAGAACGACCTGTAAAAGAGTCAACGACCCCATGCAAGACATCTGGACTACCTCGCAAAAAAAAAATTAATAATATGACGGGCTATAAAAAATACAGTGGAACACCCCTATTCAGTGGTCCCGGAAAAACGTGCATACTATTATTTTTGACTCCAACCCAAGCTCTATTCAGGGGACACCTGCCCTGGTCCCGAGGGTGTCCCTTGAATGGAGGTTCCATTGTATAGAGAGATATAGATAATAATCATACACCTAAATAGAACCGGATAAATTTCTTCCTAAAAATCCCCTAACTTCTCTCTTAAATCTAGTAATAGCTGTTGCCTGACGAACAGCCCGAGAGGTCAGTATATGGCAAAATGTCCCACATGCCTACGATCCTATTGAAACACCTAAACTTGAATGTATTTACTATTAGATCTGGCATAGTTCTTTTTTAGAGTACCTTTATCTTTTTCCCTTAAATGATACCGATCAGAGTCTGAGAAAAACTATACATATGTATATAAATCAATATTTAAATGGCAGTTTAGGGCTTTTTTCCTGACAAGAAATTTGTGACAGTATGGCCGCCAAGCATGCGCACGAGGACCCCATCAACGCAGGACAAAACCTGGTTATACCTGTTGTTGTATTTTCAATTTCTACACCTTACAGCCTGACCTTAGTCGCTACAGTAATTCAAGTTTCACAAATCTATAATTAAGGATTGACATGTCCTTTACCTCACGAATGAAATTGTTTATATTTTCAAATGGTCTGGATAGCACAAGTATTACTAATATTTTTAAAAATACAACCACACTTTTGAATTTACGGAACATGTTTCGATGTTTCAAACATTATCTTCAGCCATAGTGAGTGTAACATGAAAATTTTTACAAGATAATTCGCATATATACATAACTATCAATACAATGCCCTTTGTAGATTAAAAGTTCGTTACAAGTAGGTAAAATTCAAACGAACCAACAATATTATAGAGAACACAACTGACATAACGGTAAAAGTTTAAAAGTGTAATGCTAAACTGACATGATCAACTTGTTTGTTGAGTTCGGGTTTCAACCGCTCAATATGGAAGCTCTCCTTGAATTTGATTTGATAGAAAGAAGTAGCATGATCAATAATTTTGAAGCAAGAAACATCACAATTATCCTGACAAATTTTAGAAAAACTAAGATGCTTGAAAATATGAGAATTTGTATCCCGGAAAAGGTGCTCATTTACGCGTGTGTAGAAATGCCTGTTGGTTTCACCAACGTAGCGAGCACCACAGCCCGCACAAGTAAATTTGTATACAACACGTGACTGATTTGAGAGAATCCGGAATGAAATCCTTTGGACTAAAAATGTTGCACAGTTTGAATGGAGAGAAAATTACTTCAACATTTAAATCCTTGGTTCCTTTGACGCCCCATTGTTTCATCCAAAAGTCATCCCACTGAACGCATATTCCATTTTCTTGCCCACCATCTTCAACCTCTTGTTCACAAACTACCATCTTATGTTAAAGACACCAATGATTTTCTCAATAATCTCCTTACCATTGGCAAATTACCCTCTAATTCGTTATTAGTAACACTTGACGTCTCATCTTTATACACTAATATTCCACATAATGAAGGCATTAATGCTTGTGGTCATTTTTTACGCACAGATCCTCACAACACCATTCCTACTGG
>NC_090874.1:51424573-51457073 GCF_036669935.1 Montipora foliosa | reverse complement strand
TAGAATTGGAAACACTACCAGTGATTGGAAGTTAGTAAATAGGGGTTGTCCCCAAGGATCTGCTTTGGGACCGGTACTATGGAATCTGTTCCAAAATGATCTATTTTACGAAGAAATAACATCACAACTGTCAATGTTTGCAGATGATCATCAACTTTATTTATCAGATGAAGACTCAGAGGAAGTGATTGATACACTGGAGCTAGAAGGATGGCACTACTACCGCAAACTGGTATAAAAAGAATTATCTTAAAGGAAATCTAAGTAAATATAAAGCGATGGTAATGGCGAGAAAGAGATATGAACTGAACAAACGGGACTTAGTTACAGGCAATATCGAAATATGCCAAGAAGAGAACTTTAAGTTGTTAGGAGTCATTCTTGATAAGGAGCTGAACTTTACTGATCATATAGCTACAATCTGCATTATATAACTAGTAGGAAAATAGGAATACTTACACGCATGCGAAAGCTTACAAATCAGCTATTCTACCTCACTTCGATTACTGTAACTTGGTTTGGCACTTTTGCAAAGCCAGTGATAAGAACAAACTTGAAAGTGTTAACGAAAGAGGACTGAGAGCTGTATACTGTGACTACAAATCACCTTATGAGGAACTACTAAAGAGAGCTAAGTTAACCACCTTATATAACAGAAGATTGCAAAACATCGCCATATTTATGTACAAGATTAAAAACAAGTTGCTACCAAAAACTGTCATAGACTTATTTACTTGCCCTAATCATGAATATAATCTTAGAAATACTGATTTTTCAATAAACAGTTTTAGCACAGTGAAGTACGGTATCGATACGGTAAGAACAGCCTTAGATACTTTGGACCTCATGTATAAGATCGGAACCTTCCGTTAGCGTTTTTATGAACAAAATTAGAAAACTTGACTTAACATACTTGACCTGATTGTAATTTTTTTTAAAACTATATATGTGTACATATATTTATATTTCTTGGCATTGAATTGTGAATTAGATTAGATTTATTGTATTTTTGACGGTTTTCTTTCCTTTTGTCTCCCCGATTAGTAGGGCACATATGCCCGGCTATAAGATTTGAGACCTAAACTGAAGTTATTATTATTATTATTATTATTATTATTATTATTATTATTATTATTATTATTAAGGTCAGGGATCCGTAAGGCCAGGGAAGCTTTTTTAAGTTTAAAAGGCCCGACAATTGATCCCAATGGTCTTGATATCCGCATCAGCGTAAAACGCAGACTGCAGACTGCAGACTGCAGACCGGGGGTAAAATGCAGACTGAGGTTATAATTTAATTGTTGAAAAAGCCCAAACCCATTAGAAATGCTAACAATTAAGCCTAAATATTGTTTTAGGCCCAATTGGTCCTAATTAGGCCTAAGGTTAGCATTTCTAAGGAGTTTGGGCTTTTTCAACAGTTCTGTTATAACCTCAGTCTGCATTTACCCCTGGTCTGCAGCCTGCGTCTTACACTGACCGACTAGATTTCAGTTTATTATTTAGAGTCACTTCCGTTATTTCCCGTTAATCTTAAGTATTTGAATTCAAATTCGTTGTAACTGCCATGTTTTATCACATTTTTTCCAGTATTACCTCAACATCCATTTACTATATATATATGTATGTACATAGAAGCAATCCAATGTAAACTCTCATTGTACCTAAAGAAGGCTAGTTTGGCCAGCCGAAATATAGTACACCACTAAAATCAAATCTACGTTGTATGGGCTCTTGCTTAAGATGTTTAGTTTCTCAACTTATAATTTCGCCGATGAGATCAAGCCACTTATCCAACGTACACCGCCGGAAGATTGTCCACGGTTGCTTGCTTCAAAACAAAAGGTCACTGCGCCTTCTCGTACAAAAGGCGATTTTTGAGGGGGTGTGGAGGGGGAGGGTGCGTCGTTGAGTTCAGATTACCCAGAATCCTGATAGCACGAACTGTATTATTTTTGTTTTGTCACCACCACTAAATGGCGGGCGGAATGAATACTGATCTTCTGTTATATCGTTTTGACTCAAAAAGAAAATGGTGAGTTCGTCCTTTCTTTAAGATTTTTAGGTTCCTTTGGAAAACGTGAGAGTTTTCTTGTTTAGCATCAGTAGTTGCTTGTTCCATAATTTCGCGCTCAGCAGTGAAAATACGAAATCCTCGTGATAGAGCCTAAATCTTTGTAAAAAATTGGTCGATCTTTAATATAATGAAAACTGAGTTTATATTTCATTTTAGTAATTCAAAGTGATGTCTTTTTGATCCACTTTCGAGCCATCATTTCTGTTTTATTGTGCTCGGAAACACACTTTAATTTAAAAACGTGTGATGTGCAGTGAATACCGATCACATAAGCTTATACCGAGGTGGATACTGATATCGTTCAACTTTGACTGAACTTGAGAAGAGAGTGCTATGTTACCCCTTGTAGAGCCTTATACATGCGTATTAAAATTATTATATACTAAATATTGCAGGTTTACAGCTTCTTGTTACCTAAATATTTGACTTTCTGTTCCGATAATTCTTTTTGTGCCCCAACTTGATGAAACGTGTACGTAATATGATTATTTTTTGCAGAGAACAAAGATGACCCTTTAAACTTTGGTGCTCTTTGTCACTAAATCTTGTATCAAATGTCATGAACAGCATTCCAAGCAACATTTCTGTGAAAATTTGAAACTTGAAATTTGAAATTGTTTTTTCAAGAACTAATCCCCAGTTTATAATGCCTTATAAGGTCTCGTTAGTTGATAATGTTTGAAAATCAAGAAAGCTTTTTATGGAAATCCAGGAAATATCACGGTATTCTGTCAATGCAAGCGTTCAGTTGTTGCTCATCATACTTAATATTCAACCAAAACGCTATAAAAAAAAGTCACTGAAACATGAAGTATCAAGTTTTTTAAAAAGGCCAATATTATTATAATAATTATTGGCCTGAGTCTCTTGCTTTTTAATAAAGTCAGAAGGATTAACATAAATTATGTTGCAGAAGTATTTTATTTGCATTTGGATTCAACAAAAATTTCTGCACAAATAGATTTTGGAGAAATTTGCAACACAATTCGTATAAAGAAATGTCCTGCAGTGTGACTGTTTGACATCATCACAGTTTAAAATATTTTGTCTTCACTTTTTGAGCCAATACTGGGGTAATAATGCTCTTGACGATTAATTTTTACCTTTTGCTCACTGGAGCATTGATAATAATTTTAAAGAGCAGTTGATTGTCAACAGTGTACGATTACCCGCATCATCAAGCATACACGTGCACTGGGAAAAGGGTCTCTTTTTTTAGAAATTATCAGTTAATTCTTTTACTGGCATGACCCATATTTTTATGTGAAAAATATTAATGACGTTGCACTCATTAGAGATTACTTGACGGTCTGGTGATAAGAAAAAAAAAACTTGCTAGTATTCCTGACCATCAAAAATATATGGGCTTGCAAATGAAATTGAAAATTATAATGACATTTTGGAGAGTCGTTAATTTGTTGTTATTATTATATCACAAAGAAACTACTCCAAGATGCAGATCTAAAAATGCATAGCATTCCATATAGCTAATTAGTTAACACATGATTTCATTTTGAGTGGAATTAGAGGTTGTTAGCTCATTTATCCATGAAGCGGCACCATTGATGAGTAAAATGGTCTGGCGTTAGACAGAGTAAAATAGTTTAGAATGTGAAGTCTCACTCCTAGGACTAAAAGCCTGGTTAAATTTTAAAAATGAACCATCCAAAATCTAATGATTAACTAAAATTGTCCTTATTTATATTCTTCTTATTCTTAATATTATTAATGATGTTATTATCACATTTATTGTTTAAGTTGTATTATTATTAATTTTTGTTTTTCAATATTCTTCTTCTTAATATTATTATTATTATTGTTGTTGTTATTATTATTATCACTATTATTTTTTTTAATTATCACATTTATTGTTAAAATCATAATCAAGTGTTTTTTTGTTCCTTATGTAGGATCTAGCCTTTGTTTTGTTTTCTGAATAATGCAGAATGGGACCTTAAGACTACTGATTTGGATACACTGAAGTTAAAACTTCAAACTCTTACATCACGCTGTAGCTGTAAAGTGCTGGTACAATACTAATATGGCATCTGATGAAGAATCATTCCTATTGGAAAGCGATCATCACATTGATTATCAAGATAATCAGAGAACTAGTACTCCAACAAAAATATTGACCAGCTCACAATCAAGTGATGGAGAAAAAATTTCAACCCAGGGTGTTGGTTTGTCTCCTGTTGTAAAATCTTCAGCTGATGCCAATCATCAGCATAGTTCACTGCTTGACCAGTCTTTAGTTTCTCCACAAGGCTTTAATTCTGCAGAAGAATCTGCGTCAATGTATAATTCAGCGTTATCAAGGATGGACTCAACAGTGACTTCAGACAGTTACATTACATCAAAGGAGGCAGGTAATTCCGACATCAGTTTAGCTAGTTATGGTTCATTGAAGTCCGAGGGATCTTCAGTATTTTGCCAACTTGAAGAGTCTGTTCCGTATAATACACATTTGCATGATGAAACTTTAAGTGAATACTCTACTAAACATGGGGCATGGCAGACAGCTGTAGGATCAATACAGAATTACTCTGATTTGAAAGATTCTACAATAGGGCACAAGTCTTCTCATGACATTGTATCATCAAATGGAAGTTCTTCTCCCGATGGTGACTTCAGTGAATCAACGTACAAAGAAACAGTTTCAAACATTGAAAATGATCAAGATTCTCAGCATGTCTTAAGTGGTATCTTGCATGATGCAAAAAACCCAGACATGATTTCACTGAACCAGCAGTCTCCTGACCTCCAATTACTGAATGAGATATGCGAAGAGGCAACTTATATGACAATCAAGGAGGCTTTGGTCTACTCTTTAAACCCTGGTGTAAGATCTGGGCTATGTGAAGGCAGACTGTCACTCAATGAAAGTGAGATATTGGCCTTAGAACTTTACTGTGAAAAGTTTATTGATAATTTAATGTCACAGCTCTTAGATGGGCATTGGTCTAAAAGAATCAGTGAAGAGACAAACAAGACAAAGAAGGTTGAAGATAAGAGTAAAATGACACAAAAGCTGAGCAGTGTTGGGCTGGAGAAGTTGAAATCAAACTGTGATAGATTTGTTCAAAGCATTATCACAGAATCATTGCACGATTCTTGTTTCGGATTGTGGAGCAATGATAAAGATGACAGAAACTTTGGTTCCCAGAAAGACCAAACTGTGGAATCGAAGGACAAAAGTTACCAGACTTTGCTTCCTCTCATTAAGGAGTCAAAGTCAATTCAGGATTACATTGGATACCTCTCTGCTGACATTATAAAATCAGCTTTGGCGAACTTATCAACCTCCATAGCAACAGAAAATAGTGAGAAGAATGAACACATGACATTGAATAAAAATAGCTTTTCAGATACGTGTAAGAGTTCTGAAAGAAGGAATCTTTCTAACGAACATGATAATGACATGTGGAACTCTCAAAATGATGCTACCTGCAAAGGCGTCAATAATGAAGGAAACATACTTAATGGACTGACCACTGATGACAAACATAAAGAACAGCATACATTAGATCAGGAATGCATTTTTTCCAGCAGTTTACCTGGTGCTTTGGAGACTTCACTGGAGTTTGATTCTGGAGAATGGGAAGGACCTGGATTGTTGGAGGCATTCCATTCTCTGGACTCGGGTAAGTTCTGAACCAATGTAGAATTGGGAGTTAATGTTAGGAACACGAAAAAAAGTACCGTATTTACCAGTGTATAAGTCAACCCCCCATTTTTGATGGCAAAAAAAGCAATTTCTTAATTTCTTTTTTAATACTCATGGGATACTAATCTTGTATTCTTTGATCTCTGGAACTTTGGATACACAAAAAATCAGGGCCTCAAGCGCTTAATAGTCTTGTGCTTCAGCAGTTGTTGTATATCCGGGCATTTTTTCCTTGAGTTTCGAAAAAGTTCTCAGAAAATCAAACATGTAAACCTCAAACTAAGCTGTTTATCTTTCAGTAATTTTTTCTCCCTTGCTATTCAGAATACTGCAACAAATTTGTTTGCTTTGTAGCCCATGTTAACAGTGTTTGAATAAAATATTACAGATTGAGTGTCAAATTAGCAGAAGAATAAACTTTCAAAAACAATATACATGTACATGTTAAAACTTATGTACATTTCAAAATTTTGATTCAAGCACCTGAAGGCCATCCATCCTCACTGTGTTGCTTATGATACCAGGTACTTTTTGTTCTCACTCCAACCTTGAGACTTCCACCTTTTTTCTCAAACTATGTGCTGATCCAAGGAGAGCAGGTTTCTGCATTGTTGTTATTCTGTCAACTTGGGAATTCCAATTTGCACGAATTAATCAGTCCCTTTAACCTCTTTGACAATGAAGTGGATGATAGCTATATGTATCACCACCTGATTGCCAATCTCTCTTTCAAGATCTTTGTATTTCTCATCTTTTATTACTCAATTATTGTTGTTGTTTAAACTGTAGGGGAAAAGCAAAAGATTATGCTACGGGAGCTATCGTTTGATGATCATGCAGATGTTTGTGGGACTGAGCTGTTGGCTCCAGTCTTTCTAGCTATTGCAGAAGAAAATGATGACAATGAGATCCAAGGGATGAGAAAAAAAGCTCTGTCCGTTGAAAATTTATGTGGCATTATTGATGAGCCAGGTAATGACTGTGATTTCACATTATTTTTATTATTAAACAGGATGAAAAAGTTGTACAAGGGAGGATATTATCACAGTATGATACAATGTAACAGAAAGAATAAGAGGGAAACTCAACTGTTTTATAACTCAATGGAAGGGAGTGCTGGTAAAATCCATATGATTTAATCAGTGCAAAACATCTGCAATGAATTTTCACAGGGCAACAGGATGAAATAGCTAAAAAAACTACAGTTTATCCCAGTGAAGTACATGTACATGAACAACTGGCAGTGCAGTTCTTTGCAAAAGTCAAGTTCTGTTTACTGCTTGAATTTTGGCATTGATTGGCTAAAAATAACCAAAATACAAAGTAAAACTAAGAAAATCACCACTACCCGTTGTATATACCCAGCCTTTAATTCACAAAATTGTTTGAAAGGATACATTCACTTAGCACACTCAAAATGTACTTGACCTTATGTTTTGAGTTGCTAAGGGTCCAAATGTGGAGGCATCAGTCAACTGTACTTCCCAGTTATTGTACATTGTCAAAATATACAGAGCGTCAATATCTAAGTCCTTTAATTCTGTAATAATGGTCGAGGAGAATGCATTCTAATCGCACGTCAGTTCCGTGGGATGTCCCTTGAGTGTCGATCGTGATGCCATGCAATTTCAGTTTGTGGAGGCCATCTTGTTCTGGCACAAAAATCCTTGATCTCACATCACAGTCCTCTTGAACAGGGTCAATACCTGTATGGGTGACTGTCCAGCAATACCAAAAGAGTGTCTCGTCAATGACAAAACAGGAATCGAACGCACTCTCCTTAATCCTTGATTACGGCTAGTCCTAAAGAATTGTTAATTTTTTTTTTACCGAAGCTCAAGAAAATCCTAGACCAAGGAGCTACTCAGCTCCTAAAAGACTTAAAGACATAAATAAAACAGCTGAACGTAACTTGATTCAAGAGGAAGACAGCAGTGTGAGACTGTCTGACAGTGAAGGAGAGTATGAGGGAGACGAGGAAGGAGAAGATGATGACATAGAAAATGATGAAGACAAAGAAAATCAAGATGGAGAAATAGACACTGATTTAGAGCAAGGACATTGGCAAGACAAACACGCAATAGAAGTGACTTCAGATGACAAGTTTCGCTGGCATACTGTGAGTGTAAATGGACGGGAAAAAGTCCTGGATTTGAAGCTTTTGGAACCATACATGAAAGTTATTTCTCATGGAGGTACAGTGTACATTTATTTTTTTAGCTGTTTACTGAAGGTCTTTTTTCTCAAGTAAGGGCTGAAACCTTCAGCTTGAATTGTACTTTGACTCCCTTGAGAAGTTACATGTATAAAGTGCTTACAGTAAAATTGTTGCTTCTCTCACATCCATTGGGTGAACTGAGCACTATTTAATTGCCCGACATGAATTCATAGATCTTTAATCATGTAATTGCCAAGTCTTTTTCCAATTTACCAGGATACTTCAGTGACACCAGATCAACCATTGTTGTTATTGCGGCATGCTATCTGCCAGACAGAAGTTTAGCAAATTATGATTGCCTGATGGAACAGCTGTTTTTGTAAGTTTACAGTACTGTAACTTTGTTAAAATTGCTATGTTTCCCAAACTCTGCAAACTTGATGTCATTTTTACTACCGCATCTTTCACCTTTCATAAGACAATTACAGTGATTTGCTAGATGGATCTTTGGCCACTGCAGTCAACTCCTGACAACTTGAACCTTCAAGGGAAATGTTGAAAAAAGGTTTGAGTTATCGGGAGTTGAGTGACACTCTTTGGCTTTTTCAGACGCCCAATTTTTCCTGTAATCCACATCTACATGCACTCAAAACTATGGCTCCTTTAACCCACCCTTAGGAGTGAGACTAACCAGTAATAGATATTTTTGCTTTGTGTGTATTATGTAGTAAAGGGTAATGCCAGAGGATTTCACTCGTCAGTGAAGTTCAGTTGAGAAGTCAATAGGGGTTTTATTAGAAGCCGTTGCAGCCGTCTATGCTGAGTACAGTACCTGCCTTTGCTCAAAGGCGGTGTCAAGATCAAAAGCCAGACCATATAATAATTTTATAGGGGTGCCTGCTTACGCTATCACAAGGTCTCTTCTACTTTAAAACTTAATGAAACCCCTGAGTCAATGGGTTACCAACCCCTACATCCACTCAAAACCTACCGGTATGTTCCCCTCTAGCTTCCTTAAATGGGATGCTTACTGGTAACCTCTTTGCCAGTCCTAAACTAGGAACACTAGATTTTACTCTGTCTAATGCCAGATGATTTTCCAATATCAATACAAAAAAAAATTATCATAAATTTTTGCTATTCCCCATCCAGCTTTATTTATGCTTGAGGAAAACCCCTCAACAGTGATCTTTATACACCTGTTATTAATAATATTGATTTCTTTTATTTCTCTGTTCACTATTTCATTGTTGTTGTTTTTTTTCAAATTTTGAATTTAGTTATGTCATAAGCACACTGGAGCTTCTAGCAATTCACGAGGATTACTATCTGGTTTATTTAAATGGTGGAACAAGTCAACAGAATACGCCTTATGTTTCTTGGATGAATAGGTTCTACCAGTGTATTGAAGGAGGGTATGAGACCATTATTTTTGCTTGTCTATCTTAAGGTTACTTTTAGTAGTAGCATTTTTTTTTGTAACAATAGTTCACCTGACCAATAATAATGGTAAACTTGAGGCAGGGGGCTTTTTGCCATTTGCATCCATCCTTGAAGCATGAACAATTTTGCGCTTAGTTTTACTTTTCAAACGTTAACCGTTTGTCCAGTTATTTGTCAATTTTGACCAATGAAACGGTGACAGTTATGTCGTGAATTGACAACGTTTTTGGCAGCATACCAGCATGTTTTGTTTACGTGCTCTCAAAGTTTTCAGATTTTCCGTGAGAACGTTTGGGTTTTGTTTGACCGCCCTAATAATGTCTCTGCTCGTTTTGCAATGGAAAAAAAAATTCCAGGTTAACAAGTTTGGAAGGAGGTAAATTACTGTCCAGTCACTGTAGATCAAGATTTCAAAATGCTCCTTGACACAGGAAGGGCGTGTGGGCATCTAATGCCCTAGACGCAGAAATACTCTCCTTCTCCTCGATCTTTCAAGTGGCACTTTCACATATTTTTTTCTCGTAGTGGCTGAATCATGTATCTCTTTCGTTCTAATTTTTCTTCGCTTCTCAGCAATGATGTACCTTTCATCGCATGAAGTCCTTTCTTTGGTCTTTTCTGGTATCTTTCTCATCATTATCCAAGTTGCAAAGAAAGTCACTTTTCAGATATATATGGTAAGCCCGGGCCTTGGGACGATTTGTAGTAGAGCTGTACTATTTACCTGGATTAGTCCTTTCAGCGGGTTTGGTTTTCATACTAGGTGACGACCCCTCAAATAATTGTAACTTTAATCGAGAAATATCTATTCCTTCGATATATTTTGAGGACTGAAGAAACAGCAATTCTGAGGCACACTGGGATTGTCGTTCAACACATGTTCGCCTTTGTCGTACCAAATTTGATATGTGGAAATTCATGGGTTTATAACTCTTCAAGACTTCAAGGTAGATTCATAAATATTTCTGCTCTCACGAAAAACCTGAAAACTTCAAGATCACGTCAACAAAACATGCTGGTATGCCGCCAAAAACATTCTCAATTTCACGATATAACCGCAAACATTTCATTGGTCAAAAGTGACACATAACCGGACAAACCGTTAACGTTTGAAAAGTAAAACTCCGCAAAACTCCAAATTCGTCACACTTCAAGGATGGACACAAATGGTAATAATAATAACTACAACAAAAACAATAATAATAATAATAATAATAATAATAATAATAATAACAATAACAATTATTATTATTATCTTACTTTGCACTTACTCTAAGTTAAGGGGTTACATGATTACAGTGTAATCAAGTGTAGTATTAATTTTTTTCTTCATAACTTCTTTATGTTTTTTTCCTTGGCTTTGTTAGATTAAAGAAAAGAATGAGGGAGATGTTTATTGTACATCCCAACTTTAGACTCAAAGTTATTATAACACTTGCCAAGCCATTCCTGAAGTAAGTTTTGTTTCCTTGTGTTGTTTTTTACAAAATTATTTGGTGACCTTGATTTCAGGCCACTGTTTCTTAACCAATTGAAAACAGTAATTCTGTCTTAATTAGAGACCACACAATTCACTTGACCCAGGGCAGAGGTACTCTTACTGTATCTTTTTCTTCATTCCGTCCAGCCAAACAATTATTACAGAAGAGGAGAGGCCGGCTGTGCTTGTGCTAGCAATGAATTTCCACAATGCTGTCATGATAGCATCTTCATTGTTACTCAAGTGCTTTCATTATCTTTATTATTGTCCTTAAACCTGTTTATCTTTGGCTTTTAAGGAAGAATGTGAAGTCTTCTCTCCTTTTACTAAAAATTATTCTCAAATTAGTTTCTGTTTTTGTGTGCATGTGTGATTGGTGGCATAAGGCACGAAAGGTATTTGTTTTGGAATGGACATTCGGGCTCCAGAGGTGTCATGAATTTGTGCTGGTCTTAAAATTAATTATTTAAAGCATTAATTTTGTTCCTGAGAGCTACTTTCAACAGTTTGATTTACCCCTAAATATCTTCATAAAATGAAGCAAAAATATAATTTATATGAATGGACGGTACATTATAATTATGCAAGAAAAAATTAATAATAATTAATGCATCTGTCTGTCAAATTTCAATTTTGTTTGTTGTTTATTTATATTATGTCTTTTATCATAATTATCTTCACATTTTTTTACGCGACAGGTGTGGTCTCCGCAACCCACTATACTTATTACCTACGACTCACAACCATAATTAATTACTCCTGAAGGAAGTAACTAAGAGTATTAAAGAGTATCTGGTTCATTGTAGAATACATTATGTATACCATGTGTGATGACTCTCATCAGCCAGTGGGAGGAAAATAAGTTTGGTTTTCAGAGAATCTTGATTGTATCCATTCTCTTTTATTTGTAGTGCTAATTTTTGGAGGAAACTAAGTTTTGTCCCTTCACTTGGTACTTTGTCAAGCCACATTCCAGTAGACTACATCTATATTCCAGATGAGGTTATTAGGTATGTGTAATAGAATTATTGATTTTATGTCCATCATCATCAATCATCAATCCAATTTTGATCCAGGTTTATCCCCGTAAACGGGGGTGGCCGGATTTACCCCACTTTGTCAGCAATCTTTCTAATTCCCACTCTCCATCTCACTCGTTTCATGACGTCGTTTTTCTCCAAACCAACGCTCTTGCTCTCCTTCTCCACTTGCGTCTTCCACGTCTTTTTTGGTTGTCCTCGCTTCCTCTTGCCCTTGAGACACTTCGAACTCCAACTCTTTTCTCAGAACATGCCCATCATCCCTCCTCAACACATGCCCGTACCATCTCACTCCATTTGCCTTTGCCATCTGAACCGCTGTTTCCTTCAATCTCAACATCTCCATCAGGTCCTCTGTCCTCTTTTTCTCCATCGTTTTTGCACCACACATTGCTCTCACCATAATAGTGATTATCGGTGAATGTTCACCGAGACAAAGTCGAGGTGAATATTCACCGATGATCACTGATGCTCTCTCAGTCATTCTCAAAATTGCTATCTCATTTTCCCTCAGACACCATGTCTCACTCCCATATAACATCGCCACTCTTACACAACTCCGATAAACCATTCCTTTCACCTTCAACGAGAACCTTCCAGTAATTAATAATTGTATAAACTAGACTTGTGCTTGTGATTCATTGTTTCAGTTTCAGTTTCAGTTTCAGTTTTTATTATGTATTTTGTATAAAATATCACAAAGCTATCCAATGCTCACAGTTAGCAAAAGCTAGTCGAGGCAAAAGAACATGTTAGAGGCTTTTTTCGGTTTCCTTGCAATTATTGTGAAGTTGCTTAGTTTACTGTCACAGTGGTCATTACTAATTTGTACTGTAATACACATGATTTTCATAACATACATGTAATGTCCATATAATTTATTATGTGTTGTGGTTCAATATTTTGTTTTTGGTGACAATTGGTTGATGTATCAGTGTCATCATCACTGGCCATCACCATCGACATCATGATCATCGCTTACAATAAACAGCTCATTCAAAATGAAATATTCCTGTGAATTGAGATCTCTTTCTTTTTTTGTTTCACAGAGTGGATCCAGCCTACAGACGAGTGCACAGTGGGTAATAAGTGCCACAGAATTTTAAATAGCTGAAAGAGCAGACTGTGCAGAATATCACTCTTGGTAGAGGAGATTTGTCGGTGACTGCTATGTTGTTTATAACGCAAAAAAATTAGCTGCATGTAAAGGGTTAGTTGTAATGAAAGAATTGTGGTCATGTGTAAATAGGTTGGTGAAGCACAGAAATTTAATAACATGAAGTTGAGAAAAGGAAACTGACTGTTGTGAAAGCACCCTTTTTTGAATTGCACATGACAAGCATGTCTTTGCAAATGAATAGTTTCATTGTCAGATAACTTTTAGCATTTCACATCGTACCTCATAAAATCGTGATTTTCATTGTTTATTTTAGAATATGGAAAGAGCTGTGATTTATTGCACACCATAAATGTATTTCTGTTTTAACTTGCAAACAATGCTAAATATGGAGCCAGTATCCTTCAATAGATGGAACTTTGTTTGATACTTACAAGCTACTCCAAGAAATCCATGCTACATTCAGACCATGATATCAATGGACATCCGTCAGTAAAAGCCATTTACATTTTATTTTACTTTTACCAACTCCGTTTTTGTAATAACTATAAAACTTCCTGTTTAAACATGTTTGCCCACTATGCAGAAGGCAAGGTTTTAGAGCTCAATATCGGAGCTGTGGTATGGAATGGCTTAACGAATGCGATAAAAATTAATATTTTAATAAAAATGAAATTAAAGAAGACCTTTTAAATCAGGTTTTGTTTTGTAACATACAGTACGTGTAAGTAGTCAGCTTCTCACAGTAGTTGGTATTGGCCGTAAACTTTGGTAATTGTGAAGAAGAGCTCCCCAAAAAACCTGTCGGCCGACTGTCGGTCAACTGTCGGCCGACAGTTGACCGACAGGTTACCGACAGTCTACCGACAGCTAACCGACAGATAAGAAAAAAGAAAAATTGTGGTAAAAATGAGCAGTTAACATAACATTCCGTAATTGTGATGTATGACTCGACAGCCTTCACGTACTTACCGATCGACGGCAAAGTTGAAATTATGTAAAATACTGTTATCAGTTGTTATCAGATGCGGATAGGATATGTCACTTGCGTAATTTACAACACACCAGTCCGACTGTTGGCCAACAGTTGGCCAACAGTCGGCCGACAGTTGGGCAACAGTCGGCCAACTGTCGGCCGACAGTTGACCGACAGTCGGCCGACAGGTTTTTTGGGGAGCTCTTCTTCACACCGCCGACAGGTTACCGACACGTTACCGACAGGTTGCCAACAGGTCACCGACTGTCGGCCGACTGTTGGCCGACAGTCGGCCGACACTTTGGCCTCAAACATAACACAAACTGTTGGCCGACAGTCGGCCGACTGTTGCCCAACTGTCGGCCAACAGTCGGCCGACAGTTGGCCGACTGTTGGCCAACAGTTGGCCAACAGTCGGCCGACAGTTGGGCAACAGTCGGCCAACTGTCGGCCGACAGTTGACCGACAGTCGGCCGACAGGTTTTTTGGGGAGCTCTTCTTCACAATTACCTAAACTTTTACTCCTGAATGGTGGACCATTTCAGATTAAAGTTTTACTGCACTACTGCCACCCACCATCAAGCATAGCTGAAGACTGATGTACAAACCCAGGGGGGTTATCATAATTTTGTTGTAAACCAGATAACAATGTTGTGTTTGAAAAGAAATAGTAGTTCACACATTTTGATGGTGCAGGCAAGCTTACAAAATACAAAATCGTCATTCCTCTTTGTATCTACTTTTGGGTGGCAGCAGCAAATTACAGAGTTTGTTTGTTCATGAGCTTAAAGGGGCTGGGTCATGCTATTTTAGGTAAATTTGTTTAATTTTGTTAAGTATGAGCTCCAAACGTCAAATTGGCAGAGCAAGAGTCTTTCATTTGCAAATTCACGGCCACATAACAACTGAGAATGATTTTCCAGCTGTGTAAATGACATTTTGATATAGACTGATAAATTTGAAAAAAGGTGGGCTGACGTTTTTCAAATTTACCCAAATTCAATCCATTTCAATCCTCTCCAGTTTTGTCCACCATGTCCCTTCTTGGCTTCCCCGTGTTTTGTTAGAGTTCTTCTATAGTTTTGAACAGTTATTTTGATATTTTAGTTAATTCTATAACCATTTGATCAATGCTGAAATTGCCTAAAATTGCGTGACCTAGCTCCTTTAATAATGATGATAATGATAATGATAATAATAATTTATTATTGTTTTTGGACCCAGTAACAACAGCTGTTTTGGCCATTGGCTACCGTTAAATGTTGTAGAAGGTGAACAAAGTACAACTGTTGTCATGATTTTCAAACTGCAATTCTCCAGGATCCTCACAAGCATTGGCATTTAATAGTGTATTAATTTATTGACAGTAATAAGGTTCCCAGAATTCTCTGATGGAGTAATTTTTTTAAAACTTTTTTTTAAATGTTACATCAAGCTTTGATAAACAAACATCTGCAATAATAGGTAATCTGTGCATGCATTATGGTGCAATGTACAGTAAAAAATTATTTTTGTGAGTTAAATTTTTTCAAAGGGAACAGTGTGTTAAATTTTGAGTGGACCTAGATGCATCACCTGTTGTTAGACATTGTAAAATACACAAATATCACTCTTAGGAGGGAAAAGGTTAATATCATTCAG
This sequence comes from Montipora foliosa, assembly GCF_036669935.1. Lineage (NCBI taxonomy): Eukaryota > Metazoa > Cnidaria > Anthozoa > Scleractinia > Acroporidae > Montipora > Montipora foliosa. The sequence goes on along the minus strand of NC_090874.1, from coordinate 51,441,474 downwards.
GTTGTCTGTTTGAACTTGAAAACTAAATATTTGATTTCGTTCAGGGTACAAGCTGAAAGATAAGTGTATAGGAACAAAGAGGCTCTGCCAGGGTAAATTCCAACAATTAACATGGCCTAAAAGTAGCAACAGCACTTAAAGTGAAATTGCAAAAACAACATCCTTTCTTTTAAATTTCTGACAGCAACGGTCACAGCAACATGAAACATTGACAAAGCACCGACACAAGACCCTTTTAAAATTCAGACAAGCAACACGGGACCCCCCTCTCCCACCCCCCCCCCCCCTCCTTCCCTGGCAGGGTCTCAACAAAGTAAATGACCATATAAAACAAGGAAGCCACAAATCTCTATTAACGTGGTGCTAATTTTAATGTAATTATTTCAGAGATTTCATTTGTCTAGGGTTTTAATATATTTCAGAGATTTCCTTTGTGTAGGGTTTGTGTATTTTCAGTCAGGTCAACTGATGTATCCATTAGTAAATACAGAATGTATTATTAATAATAATTATTTATCCCAATGTGAACTCTTTGTGTCATTAAAATAATTATTTTCAAGCTCTGACCTGATGGAATTTTTTTGGGCCATGCAGTGTGCAACTTTTGATACAACTCTTTGGATTGGTTGAAAAAAAGAAGATGCCCTAACAACTGACCTAACATGCCCACACTTAGTCAAACAATGGCAATTAATTACATGTAAATAACTTTATTTTACTTCTTGGTCTATTTACAGGGTTACAGTAATTAAATAAAATATTTAATTGATTACTGAAAAATAACAAGAAATCAATTAAGGAAATTGCCAGAAGTCTGGACTACCCAAGTAGATGTCAGTCTAATGGAGTTGGGAGCCCAGGACTAAAATTTGATTTCCATTTACATTGCATTTAAGATTATTGACCTAGTTATGATGACCAAAAAAATTAATAAAGAAAGAAAGCTTCCTACAATACGAAATGTTCCCATTAACCCATTGGCATCCAAACCGGCCGAAACCGGCCAGACTTAGTATTTTACTCTGAATAGCACCAGACGATTTTACTCATCAATGGGGAACCCCTGGGTGTCAATGGGTTAAGTAAGATTTAAACTATGTTTGATAATTGGAATAGAGTTGAGATTGTCTAGTTGTTGTACATGTAACTATTAAGTTTAAGAAATTTGATATGATTTTTAAAAGCCCAGAGGGAAGAAATCCACAACCGAGAACTGCTACTTTGAAGTGATCTAAAACCTTAATTATTGATTGGTGTTAGTATGTTTAAAAAATAAGTTATTGTATAGGTGACTGTTGAGCTGAGTATGTGTGAATAGAAGAGGTGCTTTGAAAATAATCATTAAAGATTGGTGGAAGTAACGAGTGAAACCAGGAATAAACAAAATTAAGAATCTGAATTTCCATCACGGGGTGACGAATGGTAAAATCAGAGACTCTCCAAGTCGCCAAGACCCTTGATTGCGAATCCCAGAACGAGACCAAAATATGCAAGACTTCACACTAAATTAAATGCAATATAAAGGAGACTTCGAGACTCTTTGCAAAGGCTGTCAAGATTTTGAGATTGGATGAAAAGTTTTTGAAAAGATTTTGGAGGTACCATTTATTTTGCCACCCCAGTTACATCGGATTCAGTAATTTTAGTATACCGGTAGTAAGCTTTTCAAACAGAATTTCAGTGTGAGCTGGTGGGTGCAGAAGTGTTTATATAACTCTCACAATTCTTTTTTGAATCACCTCAAGTGGTTTTAGATAGTATGAGGCTCTGCCAGGGTGAATTCCAACAAGTGGCATTGCCTAGAAAGTAGTGACAAAACTTAAAGTGAACTCGCGACAAACGACATCCTTTCTTTAAATTTCCGAGAGCAACGTGAAATTTTAACAAAGCACCGACACGAGACCTTTAAAATTCAGTCAAGCAACACGGGACCCGGGACCTGCGCCCCCCCCACCCCCTTCCATCAGGGCCTCTAAGTAGTAGAGCATAACAAGAATGTCAGAATTAACAATAATATTGAAGGCTTCTAACTTTAGATATTTAGATATAATACCAACAGTTTTTGAAATCTTTTTACAAAGAATAAGTAATTGTTTATATAAATGATTTTTCCTGGTAACATTAGAATCAAAGATCACTCCAACATGATTTTTCAGATTTTAACATCATCTACCGTATGTTGATTGAGACCACCCCACTGGGTGTCAACTTTTTGGAATGAAAATGTATGAAATTAGTTTTTTTGATGTTTAGGGCTAAGCGGTTTGATCTTAGCCAGTCAGCAACCATTATAAGTTCATTATTTAATGTTTGCTCAAGAATATTCAGGTCAGTCAAAGAAAAACGACAGGTACAAAACACAGGTCAAAGGTCATTGTTTTACGAATACAATATTCATAAATGCTAACCTTGGGCCTAATTAGGCCTAAAAAAAGTTTTTAGGCCTAAGGTTAGCGTTTATTAAAATGTTTAGGATACTTTCTGTATTGTTAAAACAATGACCTGTGACTTGTGTTTTGTACCTGGCGCAAGTTAAAGGGAAAGAGTAGAAGTTATAACCATTTATATGAACAAACTGCTTTCTATTAGAGAGATAAGATGAGCAATACCTCCTATATGCCATTGTGATTTAACATCTTTTAATTTATTTAGTAATATTGAGTGGTTTACTGTGTCTCAAATGTCTTTCTCAAATCAAGAAAAATGCCACAACCAAATTTTCTCTGGTCAATAGAGTCACATGTTGATTCAGCAACATAAAATTAAATTCAATATGTATTGCTGAATTGGAATTTACTGCTCATGCTCTTATCAATTTGATAAGAGAATGAGCAGTAGAGTGATTTTCTCTGAATACAAACTATGCAGGATAGAATATTTTGTACAGCCTTTTCGCATATTAATTTTTTGCTAAAGACAGACTAGATTGAAATTGGTCTATAATTAATATGATATCAAGTGAAGCTATGATCTTCGCAGTTATGAGAGCAATTTTTGCAATTGTGTAGAGAAGCCTGAAAAATTCAGGACTTCAACGGGGTTTAATTGAACCCGTGACCTCGCCATTCCGGTGCGAGACTCTAACCAACTGAGCTATGAAGCCACTGACTTCAGTCAGTGGCTTCATAGCTCAGTTGGTTAGACCCGGAATCGCGAGGTCACGGGTTCAAACCCCGTTGAAGTCCTGAATTTTTCAGGCTTCTCTACGCAATTGCAAAAATCGCTCTCATAACTGCGAAGATCATAGCTTCACTTGATTTCATATCTGCAGTTCACATATGATTCGTTTCATATACCATTTCATCATTAATTAATTAATATGATCTTTAACATGCCTAGATCCTTTTTTAAATACATGCAGGAGTAAATCTTAGCTTAAGTTTATCAGGAAAATTTCCCGAAGTAAAAGACTCATTTAATTAAAATTAACGAGAAAGTGGTTCAGCAATGTGATCTTTCAGAAATCCATGTACTGTACACTGTCAGTAATTACTGGTAGATGCACACCCAACAAGTGTCCCTTAATTAATCCAATGGGGAACTTAAGCGACAGCGACGGCAACAAAACCTCATCTCACAAGGTAAATTTGCATTATTCTTAGACTAATCACTTCAAGATTATTTCAACCTTTTTCGTGTGACAAGGGTGTGGTAGTTCCGTAAAAGTGACACTGGTCAGAATTTAGGGGAGAAAATGAAAATTTCTCCTCCAGTGCTGACATTCTTCATAAAACCTCAAATTTGGCTATTTCATGTTGATGTTTTGCAGACCACAAAGAAATGGACAAAAGTGAAAAATGCACGTGCAGGGCGTGCAAAGCTATTGCTTCGCCATTAAGTATGCAAATTTGTGACATTCTTAGCTTAAGTTCCCTAATAACACCTGAACCACCACCCATTGACAAGGAAAGTTGTCTGGTAGAGTGGTATTAATTTCAATTGAGTGTCAAAAGTAATCAGCAAATTGCTTTGGTTTTGCATTACTCCACTCAGTGATTGGTTCAAAATTCTCATGCTACTTTTTCAACCAATCACAAGTGGAACCAAACCCAATCGTGCACAAGTTTTGTATCGGCTACGAGTAATTACTTCGAGTTTTGATTGGTTCACTGGATTGTCCCTGTCCTTTTTGATTGGCCAAAGTAATTGGTTTTGGTGATTGAAACTCACTCTATTACACAGAGTAAAGTCTCAGTCCCAGGGGTCAACAGGTTAAAGTCTAAACATTTGCTAGCTGTTTATAGCAACAAGGTGAGTGTAAAGTTAAGCATTGTTATTTGGCTAAGAGAAATGCAGCTGTTCATCTTAACTTGAGGTCCAGAAGTCCGTTAGTGGACACTTTGTGACGTTTATTATTCCCAGATGCAAGTGATGTTGAATTTGAGGAGAAGACCAAGGGGACACTTTAATTTGTTAAAAGATAATTATGTGGATAAGGTTATGGTATGTTAATACCAGGAGCAGCACAAGTTTGAAAGCTTTGTAATGATACTATACTTTCTTTTTACAAATTCCAAGTGGTAATTCTTTACCTTGAACCCAGGCTCCCTCTATTTTTTTACCTCCCATGAATAAGATATGTAGCCTAGGTTTTAAATAACCAATAAATTAAATAAAATTCTTGGTGTCCTTTGCACCTAAAATTTGTCCAAGTGGGGTGAAATGGGGCAACCTGTGGCCTTGTAAATTTGTCCAAGTGGGGTTAACTGTGGCCTTGTAGTTTGCTTCAAAGGTGGGGTATACTCATAAATTATACTGGACTAAAATGGCAGAGGACAAAAGAAACATGATTGGTATTCCAATTAGGCCTTGCTAATTAGGTATTGTCATGTTTGCTTTGTTCTTTTGTTTTATAGACACTAATTATTTCAGATCTGGAATGTGAAAGACCAGCCCAAAAGTGGAATCAAACAGCCTTCTAGTAATCAAGATTATGAGACCAGTGATTTACCTTTGCATAATAATTATCTATAATAATGTCTTGAAAGAAAAAGGACTGCAAAACATGCAACTTGATACAAAAATGATGAAGTTCGTATACAACCATAGCACAAAATTACCACAAGTATTATTACAGTAAGGTCTGCATAATTGTACTTTCAGCTGATATACAGAGACATGTAACAAAACCGTGATGCACTTTTGTTGCAGTAACTTGACATCAAAATTTATGTAGATTGTACAGTGATTTTACTGCCACAAAAATTGACAAAGTAAAGTTGGTATGAGAACACTGCATGTGTGAAGAGGCCTTCACTTGAATTTTTACAGACAAAACCCTGTAATTGACCATTCAATTTGGCTAACTCATTGTTGTACCCAACTCAAATCACTCGTGGTTAAGAATCTGTGTCTTACATTTGCATGATGTCACATTCATATTATTTTAGTTGATATGGAAATATGTGAAACAAAAAGGTTTCATTTCCCAAAGGATTTGAATTGAGTACAAAATTGATTAGCCAAATTGGTCTATAACCATAACCATGGAGCTACAAAAATATGAATAAATTAATATATACTATTGACTGGTGTCCTCTCCTACTCTGTCTTTAATTATAATTAAAACAAACCAATATTCAATTAACTCAATTTTAACCACTCAGAATTGGTACATGTAACTTCTTTTTGCATCCTAACATGGCCGACAAATAGACCATGCTCGTATTCTCAGTATTGGATTTGAACTAGCTTGCAATAATGCGGGGAAATCTTTTCAAATGCAAATACTTCTTATTATATTCCCCTGCATTAGTCTCCATTGCAAGCTGGTTCCAGACCAATCCTGAGAATATGAATGTTGTATATTGAAAGGCCATCTGAATAACTATTGAACACAAGTTTTTGTCTTTTTCTATTTTGTATTTATGTTAATAACTTAGTTATGTGTATACCATGCCTAAATTAAAAATAGGATGTCGTTTTCTGAATTTTTTTCTTAGTACGGATGATTGTCATACCTTAAAGAAAAATAGTGTTAGCTTGAAATACGCTCAAGACATGAAATGGTCAGGAGTAGTTTACTGGGCATATGGATTAGTACTTTAGTACCAATGACTAAGAGCAAAAAGTACACAAAAGGCTCCTAAAACAGGCATCGTTATGGTTATGTTAGTAAAATTAGCCAAGTTTCCAGCAGTTAACGGAAAACCCATTGACTCCTGGAAGTGAGACTTAACAGATTTTACTCTGTCAAATGCCAACAGATTACTCATCAACTGGGGATGTCATAGGATGCCTGAGGGGTCAATGGGTTGATTGCAGTGGTCTGATTCATACAGTCGACTCCTGATAATTCGAACCTTCAAGTAATATATCAAACCCGAGAAGGAGTTCTTCATCGGATATCCAAACACCGAGAAGCGAGTTGAAAAATGAGGCTGAAGGGCCAAGTTTTTTAACCGATTTCGAGGTGGTTGGATATCTGATGAATCACTCTTTGGAGTGTTTGATATTGCTTCTCAAAGGAATCAAGGATCACAGTTGGCGAAATGTTATGCTAATTAAGACCACATATCCAAACTTCCTTCACGGTAGTGATTTCTTTTGTTTTTGGCTTATGAATTATTATTGAGTTGAGAAGGAAAATTGAAAAAGGTGAGTTATCGGGTGTTCGGAGTCAAGCAGCAACCCTAGCACTGAAGTTAAATGTGCCCTAAAACCAACAAAGCATGGAATGGACTGATACGTTTTGTGTAATGTGAAAAAGGACAAAGATCACAGGGCTGCTTCAAAATAAATAAAATGTTTTGGACTGCAGTACACTGTTTGTTTTGTGATGTATTGACAGACGAGGTTCAAGTTGTCAAAGTTAAAAACATAGAAAGCATGACCCAATGGGAAACGAAAATTGCTTTGAGTTAGCAGGAGGTTCAAGTCACTGAGCATAAAATTGCAGTAAATGTATAACTAAAATCCAGGGGAAATCGATTTTGGTTCAAGTTGGCACAAGGTGCGAGTTAGTGTGGGTCCAAGTTATTGGGAGTTGACTGTATTATACATGTACCCTAAGCAAAAATGAGGGTGATAATAAAATTATTATTGGATGAAAAAAGGGCCAAAATAATTCTCCATGTGTTTATGACTTGGGACAGGAAATGGCTCTTGAGCTTATGTAGTGTTTACTGAAAAGAATTAATTTTCTTGCAATTTGGCCAAGCAACAGTCATTTCATAGACCTCTTTACCGTTGTGTGCTTAGTTACCTGGCCTTTAAATGAAAGTGAGGCTAGTGTTGACCTTGTTATGATACAGGTCTCACTGCTTTTCTCATGTAAATTCTTGCACAAAATAAAAAACACCATTAGCATTAGAAAAGGAGGGAGGTCTGTATCATAACAAGGTCAACACCAGCCTCACTTTTATTTAAAGGCCAGGTACCCAAGCACACAACTGTAAAATGGTCTATTTGCCTTTGATTTGTTATAATACATGATGTGTGAATACATGTACCAGTAGTTTCGTATAATTTACAAACTTAGGGTAAAATTATTGCAACTCCATTGTTGATTTAAATTTAATAACACTATTTTCATAATAAAATAGAAATTATATGACTTTGTTTACTTGAAAGATGGCAAGTTAATGTGTGGTAGCGAGGGCATAGAAGGTAAATTAATGTTAGGTTTTGGAATATTGTGTAAGCTTGGACTAATATTTCTAACAGCTGACATGGCCCTCTGTGGTGCAGCACTGATTCCAGCCTACAAAAGAAGATGACATGCATTAAATATTTAAGGAAAAAATAATTAACAATTATTTACCAAGGTGGAGGTGAATAGTGGGGTATATCATTTTACTGAGCCATGAACCGGTGAGGCAAATATCCACCACTTTCACCTCCACTGAGGTGAATGACGATGATACTAATAGTAACATGTGTTGAATAAAAAGTGAACCAAAAAAATCTAGGAGGTGAATAGTATTTGGCTAATCACCTCTGAGTTAGCCAATCAGCAAGCACAGAGAGCACTATTCACTTGTTTTATACATGTACATAGAAACAGTACTGTAGGTATTCTGCAGTTTCAGTTCTAAATATTCTGGGTTCTCTTCTTTCGAAGATATTACATGGCCGCACAGGGATAAAAAATTATCTGCTCATGCTGATAGTATTTTCTTAAGCGCAACAAAACAAGTGAGAGACACTATCAGTGTGAGAAGATAAATCTGTATCCCCAAGCTGACGTGTAATGTTCTGTGTATTATAATAATTATACATGTAGATACTGAAGAAATGACTTTGTCCAGATTAAAGACTACTTGTTCTATGGATTCATTTTTGAAATGGCAAATGTCGTCACCATGCATACTGTGTAATGTGAAACTCTATAGGAAAGTTATGAAATCATGATAATGTCAAATTGAGCCATGCAAATGTTAAAATTAATGTAGTACAGAACAATAACATTATATTACAGCTTGAGCGTATCTTATAATGAAGGGGAAGCTTGCATTTTATTGGCTAATGGTGTTAGTTACCATGACGACAAGTGAAAGATGAGATAATATCTTCTGGCACTGTGCACAGTAAAGATATGATTTTTTTGGGAAAATGGAAAATCCTAGTATTTCATCAGTCTCTATAATTATAATAAAATGATTTAGCAATTAAATGACAAGCCAGGTTTTTCAGCTTTTTTCCTCTTGGTCAGAATTTCCTTAATTCACTGGTACATTGTGTGCTTTTATAGCATACAAATTTGCAAGGAGTGTAACATTCTTCATCATTTTAAAAGGTCTTAAAGTACTGTACAAGCAAAAGATACTCTTTACTTCACAAAGTATTTTGATACTCTCAAATGAAAATTATTTGCTAAAAAAAGCTCAAGGATCTCCGTATCCTGCACGTACAGTGAAAAGAATCCATCATTACTGTATAAATTAACATGTGATTACTTACTGTACCTCTGATTTTTCTAGTTTATTCTGAGCTTCAATGTGAGTTAAAATCTCTGACATATTAGTTTCTAACACCATTCCACCCATAACTATCTCTTGGAGGATATAATGTACCTGCATGTGAAACAAATTGAACACTTAGATACATGTATGTTACATGGAGAAATTTAGGGCATGAAAGTACATTGTATGGACCCAGATGCCATATTTTCTAAGTATCTTTACGTAATATAAATTATTTACCTTACTTTGCCAAAAAACCAATGTCCCATAATTAATTAAGGGAGTCAATTTAAATCATCTTGGCTTTGATGAAAAACGTTTAGGTCTTTGCTATGTAAATTGTAACTGTTGCCGATGACTTTTACAGTACATTTGACAGGGTGTTTCTTATTGTGAACCTATGACAAGACCTTAACACACAGGTTGATCTCCCAAAGAAATAACTGCCACAATAACAGCTTCAGTATCTCAATAACTAAATTACTAGTAAACGTCTGCCGAGACTGGACATGTTTCAGCCAGCACATTTTCTCTGAAAGCAACATCTGAATTTCAATAAATGCACAATCTTGCATGGCAAATATTGTCCATAAACATGCAAGACTAACAATGCCCCTTCTCCTCCTCCCCCTAACATTCTTGATATTTCGTCCACAAAATTTGACTTGGGGGAGCAACACTAAATAATTGTATTGATTTTATTACAGAATGGCATTAGGAGCAAGTTTACTATTAGATCTAAATAATAATTCTTATTATTGTTCAACAACTTTAGGTTTTTTAATTAAAAATAAATTTTCTAAGCACGTAATAATAATAATAATTTTTATTTGAAACAATACGAGATTGAAAAGGAAAAATTGTTTTGAAATAACATTTAACCCAGAAAAAAAAAATAACTCAAACAAACTAGAACAAGTCCTGAGTGTGAGTTTTGTAAAGTTTAGCATACGTACCTTATCCATGTGAAATATGAGATCCAGCTCACAAACATTCTCAAAGCATTTATCTAAAGTCTCCACAAACACCTTGGCAAAACAATTAAAAAATATACAAAAAATATTGAGAGGATATAGCAATACTTAAAATTATGTGCTTAACAGCGAAGATGCTGGTGACAATGAAGTAATCTAAGAATTCTACATTAGAAGAACAATTTGAACATGAGGTTTAGCAAACAATATTTAAACAGTGAATAACACCTGTTACAATAACAGGAAACAAAAATAACAATAATAAAAATTAATTATTATAATACATGTAATTACATAATGACCTAATTGACAACACCCTGCAGAGGCTTTTCAGAGTCAATGAAACATCAATGATGCAACAAAACTGGATAATGTTTAAGAATCCCAGTTGAGTGGAGCAAAATTAAACCAGTTGGCTATTTACATGTACAAGGGCAGCCAAGACGTTGAACCAGGGATTGCAAGGAACAACTTCAGATATACATGTAGTTCAGAATTAGTCTTAGTCCTTGACCACTTGGACTTGTTGCTTCCAAGAAATATGCCAGGATAGCAGCAGGAGGCAATGTACAAATTTTTACATTCTAAGGCTATTCTCCATTTGGTGTCAACAGCTGTTATTGTGACCAAAAGTACTATTTAGCCTTCTTGTCACTTGCAAGATTAGTCAGCATGTTTTTTTGTTTTTTTTTAACCCCAAGGCAGGCGTATCAACTCTCCTGGATAATCCAGGAGACTTCAGATTTTGGACTGTAAAATGTATCTCCCGGTCTCAAGAATATGATCTGAAATCTCCTGGTCAATTGCCAAAGTTTGTCCTTTCTAGTGAGAATCAACTTTCGCAACAATAAAATTTCAAATACTTTGTGTTGTTTGAGTTATTTTAACATCGATAATAACAAAATTCCAACATTTGTTTTCCTCATACCAGTAAACTGTTCTTGAAAGTGTTGCTATTGATGGATTGTAATTTATTAAGCAATAATGTGATTGGTCCGAAATAAACCAATCAAATAAAATGTTGCAATGCCAATGATGATGGTGATTTGTGACAGCGTACTTTCTTTTTGCATAAAGGACGTAAAATGACGTCACCAGAAATGACGTCACAAGCATTATGACGTCATCTATCATCCCACCCCTATCAATTCTCAATGTGTGAATACTTTGTGGGTTGACAGCCCTGCCAAGGATATTTTCAGCTACATATATTTGCATAAAAATGTAATTCAAACGATCTGCTTAGGATAAGAACAGAGACGATGTAATTGCATATGCTTACTGGTAATACAGATTTTTTTATCTCAACCAAGGATGTTTGCAATTGGTGAACTTGTGGTTAGAATTGATGTACCACATTGGAGGGGACATGTATGCCCTAGGACACCCCAGTTAACAAGTAAAATCCTCCAGATGGCGTTGGACAGAGTAAAATCTGTTAAGTCTTACTCCCAGGTGTCAATGGGTTAAAAAGCAACTTTCTGATTCGGGATATTGTGTGAATAGTCATCTTACATAATTTTAAGGTTACAAATGATAACATTGGTGAAGGAAAGTACTTGAGCTATAATAACTTTAATGCTCCTCTAATTGAGGGGACATCAAATGAAATTTAGGCAGATCAAATCAAATGTTAATTTTTGACGAAAGGGGAGAACTTGGAGAAAATCTTCTTGGCAAAGTACTGAAGCAACAAACTCAACCCACATAATAGGGAGCTTAAACAACGACAACGGTGATGGGAACAAGAACGTCACAAATTTGCCTACTTGGTGGGCAAAAAACAATAGCTTTGCACGCTCTGCAAGTGTGTTTTTCACATTTGTCCATCTCTTTGCCTTCGTCTGCAAAACAACGTCAAATAGCCAAATTTGAGGTTTTATGAAGAAAGTCAGCACTTAGTGATAAATTTTCATTTTCTCCCCTAAATTAAGTGCTGTTTTGACAAGTGTCATTTTTGAGGAACTACCACACCCTTTTCCTATGAAAAAGATTGAAATAGTCACGAAGCGATCAAAGTAACACGAATTTATATTTTGAGATGACATTCTTGTTGCCGTCGTTGCTTAAATAAGGTCCCTAATATGACAGTGAGTCCTAGAATTAAACCCAGGCCACGCTAATGAAAGTAAGTACTCTCACATCACTTTGCATAGCCCAAACTAAAGCTGCTTCTCAGATACAGTACATACGTGTAGCTTTTACCTGTATGAGATCAAGAATTCCAAGCTCACTTTCCGAAGAATCCACACAGAAAACAAAATAAAGGGTTGCATAATGTCTGTAGATAATCTTGAAGTCCGATCCACCAATCAAACTAAAAAAGAAGGTTTGCAATGAACCATAGTTTGTTTAAAACAATAATATAAAAGCAGACAGAAAAGATAAGTTTTTCGATTCCTTGTCTTGTTTTGTATCAACCGTTCAGTCAGGTTTACGATGTTATGTTTTCACTAGGGGCAAAGGTCAGTAAAATAAGGGGTTTTACTTAAAATAATGTTTCAAGTGTGAACATGGAGGTTCAAGGCAATTTTCGAATTTTAGTGCTGCAGATCTTACTTGAGAGCTTCCTCCTACAGAGATAATCATTAACAGATGTTGCTACTTACGTTCCTCCCTCTAAGAAATTACAAACATTGTCATCTCTTCTTGAGACGATGTGAAATGTCTCTCTTATAATTTGATGCTGCATGTCCTCCGACTGAAAGATGAAATCAAAGAGACAATGGGGATTTAACGTTCGTGATTTTCTAAATTCTCCTTTCTAACGTCCGAGGGTCATAAGAATTCGGATATTTCTGTATAGAAATACAACCTGGAAGAAGACACTAATTACGTGATCAAAAAGACAGGATTCTGGATGCCTGTTTATGCTCGCCATATCACTTCGCCTATTATGTTCTTAAACAAAATAAAAGAGTGAATAATTACATAATGAGTAAAGAACTTGCTCAATCGTGGTTTCCCATGGTTATTGAATACAAGGATCGCCTTGATCATATTAAAGTACGGACAATAAAAACGAAAACTACAAGCTCTGCCCAGTAAATCAAAATGGCGGCCACAACATTAGCCACAACCGACCCTCTAGAAAGGGTCACATTCATTCAAATTACATGAGGGATGACAAAACTTAATTTGTGAACCCACTCCCCTCCAAAAAAAGGCTGAAAGAAATACCTTGTATTGGTCATACACCGTCCTCGTGAAAATTCATGCCACACAACCGCTTAACCCAGATACAACAATGTTTTTTGCTATGTGACATAAAATATCACGTCTAACTGAAAAACAATTGTCACGCGTGTGTGTTGTGTTGAGAGGGGAGGGGGGGGGGGGGGTGGATGGTGAGGATTTAGGAAGAGCAAGGAAAGCTGGTTCAATTTCAGCCGTGAATTCTCAGATAAGGAACAGTGTAGTGCTTTATTAGATGACAGCAGGCTCTTAAACCTCCTTTCCTGTCTACTTGAAACACAAGCTTGGCCTGAAATAACCGGAAGCCTTAGTCTGTCATTACAATGGAGAAAAAGGCAGCTTCTCTGCCATCATTGTCTGCTCTAATGTACAGCAGTCCGGCAAAGTCCAGCAGGGCCATTTAAAAGCTGTAGATAGTTTCCTTTTGTCCCATCACCCCTCAGCCTGCAATATTGACAACAATGAAAAGCTGAAAAAAGCAAGAATCATGGCACTTTTGTCGCATCATCCCTTCGACAATAACAATCAACAGAGCGCAAATCTACTGAACAGGGTGAAAATAATATAGGTATAAACTTCTAACAGGCATATTTTACTTGGTTTGCAGCTGCTACCTTACTGAGCCTTTCAATAACATGCGGACTCTTAAATTCAAAGGTCAACCAACAAATGCATTTTTCGCTACCGTCAATCAAATGTTTGGCAGCTCCTCCGAGCTTCCAACTACTGTCGAGCACGCAGTAATCAAATCACATCGTTGAGCCCAGTTCAGTCAACATAGTCGGAAGCTGGGAGGAGCTGCCGAACATTTGATTGACGGTAGTGAAAAACGCATTTATCGGTTGACCTTTGAATTTAAGAGTCTTCATATTATTGAAAGGTGCAGTAAATTGACGCATTTTATTAAAATGTGGTAATCAGCTGTCACTGAGGCTAAAGGGGTATTTACATGAGACCGGAACAAACTCAGTCTGGCACGAGTTCATATCGGTCTCCGTACATTTCTCTTTATGCGTTTACATGAGAATGGCCTGAGTTCTTACTGGTCTCATATAAATGACAACAAATCACTGGCAGGGTCCAGAAATTTCAAGCCTGTATGCCTTTGGGTCACCCATATATTTGTTAATGGTTAAAGAGAATCTCCAAAGGATGGCAAATGATCCACATTGACAATCAAAATAATCTATGTGTATGATGTCCAAAACCTGGTCCATATGGATAATCTCATGACCCTTGGATTCCTCTTAGCAAAACTAATGTTTCCGAACAGTGCATGGTTATTTGAAGACAGCAAAAAAATGGAAACAACCAGTCAACACTCCTTATGATATGGTTCAACTTTATATTTGATTTTTCCTTTGTTTCAGATTATGATAAATGAGTAATATTATTAGACAAAGAAAAACAAACTTTATCTGGTTTGCACAATTTAAAACCAAGAAGAAGTTTAAATCACAACACTTATACCCAACCTGGTTTTATTGCTTACACAGCATTGACTACAAATTATTGAATCCACATTTTCTTGCAAAATGACAATGTTGCAGACTTAGGTTACAAACAACCTTGGTTTTGGTAGTGAGATCTGATTACAGACTGCTTGAAGTCCCTGTAGAGTCCATCAAGCAACCTAATTAAATCAGTCATGCAAACAACATAAATAGCAAAGGCAACTTGACTGATGCCAACTGGGTACCGTAACTGGTTGTAGCCTATGCTGGTTATGGGAATAATTTTCATGTATCCTAAACTGATCCATTTATAGGGGTCTGCATCACACTATCAAGAACAAGTTATCAAGTACATAAACACAACGACAAGTGTTTTCTTTGTTACAGTGTTTCCATGGGGTTCTGTTTCTCTCTCGACTCTGTCCAAGCCTTTGCAATGGTCCTCTTCATCTCATCGTCACCTTCATCATACATCTTCCTCATCAAATCCATTATGCCCTCCCCAGGGTCTTTGCTTTCATCAAACTTCTTTTCCTGTTTAGTCATCTTTAAATTTTCAGTTGTTGTCAAACACGACCAGTTCTCCTCTTTCTCCTTTTTCAATAATATAGTTACTTTCCCTGTCTTAATCTTCACCGAGCTCGAGTCTGGTACAATAGGATGTAACAAATGAATCATCTGAAACTGATAATTTTTTCCTTTTAGACCAAGTACGCGTAGCTCGATTGAACGGTTTGTGAACTTGGAGGACACATTCTCTTCTGGGAGCTTTTCGACCTCCGACAAAGTTATGTAAATTTTGACGAATTTAGGTGACTGATCCCAAGCATAGGATGTGATTTTTGTTGAGGTAGCTTGTGGCTTTCTGGCAATTGGCTTTTTGGGTTCAACCTCTGTTTCGTTAGGGACCTCCATGGAACTTTGTTTGTCTGCAGCACTGATTTGTCGTTCCACGCGTTCTAGCTCATCTTGCAAGAGTTTCTTCACTCGAGGCCGAGTTGCAGTTGAAAGAAAGCTTTTTAGTTCCTCTTTTACCTCCTTTAAATCTTCAACTCTTTCCATTTCGTTGAAAAAGCCTCCAAGATGAAGTAAAAGGTGATTCAGCAAACTTCAGAGTTCAAAAAATAGCCCATGTGGCGTAGGTCACATGGGACAAAGTTTGCGTGAGAGTCTTGACTAGTCACCAGTTTTTCTCGAAAGAGTCAATAACATTGCAGTTCTAACATATGTGAGAGTTTAGTATACTTTTGTTTTGAAATTCTTGTGCTCCAACCATGAGAAAATGGATCGTCCTGCTTGGTGGAGGCATGTTTTGTGTCCTTTTTCTATCCATGTATTTTGTTGTGGATCAGCTGGGGAAAATACCTACCTCTCAAGAAGTCTTCAAAATTGAGGTACCCGTATTAAAAACTCGTGTCACTAGTGAAATTTTCACGCTAATAATTTTTGCACGCGTCACCTGTATTTTGACTTGAGAGCTAGCTCACAAAGCTTATCCGGTTGTCAAATTAGCCAGAAATTTATAAATTTGGGCTATTAACTTTTGAATACTTGGCCATTAGATAATGACTTGTTTTTATAATTTTTTAAGGATTAGTACACACAACTAATTTTATGAATTGAAAGGTCGAGCAGCTTTATAAAGGTGTACAGGAAATTAATAGGATTACATTTGTCAGGTTTACAATTTTACTTCAAAAAAAGCTTTTCAGTAGTACAATTACTCTGTTCTCTTTTCAAGAAATACATTTAGATCGGCCTAATCTCAATTGTCTAGACGGGATCGCCATTGCTTTACTTACAAGCTCCAAGTGCACTTATATTATTAATTAATAGCTTAGCAAAGTATGAATGAAGGATGTTGCGCAGTCCGCAAATAGCCTGACTTCAGGCTGTATTTTTTCGTTTTTTGTGGTCTCGTTTGCTCTGGCCCTTTAAGATAAACGTAATCCAGCAAGGTCGACAATGTGCTGGTACAGGTAGACCACATACCAAATTCAGTACACCAGAAGTCCATCAAAATCTTGTTCAGCTTGTTGTCCCCTAGCTTACTTTGGAGTGGTTTTCTGTGTTGGTCCACTTTTTGGAGAGTGAGAGAAAAGAGAAGTGTTTCATTTATTCATTCATTTATTTATTCGCCATAAGGGGTACAAGAGAGAGAAGAAAAAAAAAGTCTTACTGTTAACAATCTCATGGCGAGGAAGCCCAAAAGAAGCCAGCAGGCTTATAGAGAATGGGCTCCCTCAGATAAATAAATAGAACAGAATTTTAATTTTATGAGGAAAAATGGCAGAGCTACCGTAAAAATCTTATGATAAATTAGATAGTCATATTGATCATAATTAGGTTAAAAAACAGAGAAAGAGAGGGAAAAA
>NC_090874.1:51412073-51422073 GCF_036669935.1 Montipora foliosa | reverse complement strand
AGCATGGACTGCTGAACATCAAGCATTTGCTTCACTGTAGCAATGGAGACCAATTCTCCTTCATCTTTGGTTTCTAAGTTATCTTCGTCGGCCGCTGCAGCATTAGCCGAATGATTTCTCTTTGGTTTCCCCATTTCCTCAGAAAATGTTAAAGCTACGACAAACGCTGATAGAAATGTTTAAACTAAAACAAAAAAGCAATAAGAGAAATGCATTAAGAGAAAACTGTACAATTTAACAATTTGTGGTTGTGTACAATTTAACTGTTTGTGGTAAGGATGAGCTGAGAAACATTTTAAAATATTCCTTGGCCTTAAAAAGGTCCACCTTCAGCTGATAGGTTTTCCATCCCATTGTTTTTGTGTTTAAAAGTTTGCATTGCTCATTGTAGTGATCTGATTGGATGAATTTCAGTCTTAGCAGCCAGATTTTCATTACATGAAAATTGTCCCACAGCACACAGCAAAATATTCCCTTTTGAATTTAACCCTTTAATACCCTCCTAAGAGTGACACTTGTATATTTTACTCTAACTTAAGACAATTTTACCTGGCATTGGGAAAACTCTTAGTCCTGAATGCCTTGGGTTAAATGGTTCAGTGCCTTTAATTTTTCAGATGAAGAAGAAAATAGAAGAACCTTTGAATGATCTGGAAAAGGACATGAATCAACTGGAAGGTAACCTTGGCAGGTCTGAGAAAATTATGAGCAATATGCTCAAGACGGTTGACAAAATAAGATTTCATGGCAAGGAACTAAGTGACACTAAGGAACAACAGAAAGATTCTGTTACCAATCGACGACATGAAGGACGGACTGCTGGGGTTGATGATGGTTGTGTATTCTCAGGGACAGCTTCTGGAAAATCTGCAAATGTCAAGGTAAATGTTTTTCTTTTATTAAGATTCAGGTAATGGCACAGCTGTTTACACTTCTCCGTTACCATTGTGTCCCTGAGTTTCAAATATTGGATCCTGCCTGCCATTTATGTGTTACCCTGGTCACTTCTCTTGTTAAATGCCAAGGAGGCAGTGTGGCCCAGTGGTTTGGGCACTTGCCTTGAGATCTGGGGATCCCAGTTTCAAGACACGTCCTGGCCACTGGTTGAATTTGTTCCTGGTAGTCCCTGGTTCAAGTTCTCAGCTGCACTTGTAAATAGCCTACTGGCTTGCCTCCGGCCAGTTGGGATTCTTAATAGTTGTTGTTGAATGTTCTGTTTTGTCGTGTTTGGGTTTCATTGGCCCTGAAAAGCCCCACTGGGGAGTGGTCAATTAAGTATATGTATTGTATTGCCATTGAAGAAAAATACAATTTACATCAATAATATATTTAATTATTATTATTATTTTGATTTTCAATTTTCATTAATTTTGTATACAATGTAAATTTTTGGTGTCAACAGATGTTGGATATGTTTGATATCATGCCATTTGATGATATTGATGGTGGTGCATGGAAGCAAGGATGGGATGTGCAGTATGATGACAAATCATTTGACGATGAGCCTCTCAATGTCTTTGTGGTGCCTCACTCTCACAATGACCCTGGTAAAGTAACAATAGATAACTCTATTGACACTATCAAGACGGTAAAAGCACCTGGCAACTACATGCTAATGCCTTTGATGTAAAATCACTGTTCACTAGTACATGTAAGTACAGCTGTACTCCACGTCAACCTGCACCAGACTGCACAAAGACTGCTATCAAGAACTTGACTGTCAAACTACTGCTACCAATGGACGACTTAATGGACTTACCGAACCTTTGCCTTACTCCCACCTACTTCCAACTTGCTGTGATCAGCACCATATACAGTGACAGGCTCACCAGTGTCCATCGTTGTAGCCGAGATTGTCATGCATCCCTCGCTACCAACAAACAGATTCTTCTTTTCTGGCTACAATATGCCAACATCACTGTCACTGCAGAGGACAAAGACCCCATCAACGATTTCCATTGACATTTTAACAGACAAAATGCTGACAGACAGTTTAGCAAGGCGATAGAGGAATAAGACTGGTTACCTTTCCTAGACAATTGACGAGAATAATAGACTATGCACAACTGTTTTAATAGGAATCGGATCCATACTGACATCCTTTTTCTGGACTACTTGACCAATCATCCTACAACCAAACATCACACACAGCTACAACAGTACAAACCCCTTCGACCCTCTGCCTCTCCAATGAGACTAAGTACCTAGAAACCATCTTCAGGAAGAACAACTACTGTAACAATAATAATATTCTAAGTATGTTTAAAAAAAGAGCAGCAGTGTTTTACCTGGTTTACGCCAAGTGTTTTTATACCCAATAAACACATGCTGGGAGTTTTTTGAACAGCTTCAAAAACATTCCACAAAAATTGTGTCCCTCGGGAGTCCGAACAAAGGTTCAAATAATTGTGAGGGGAATGTATTAGCATACAAGAAAAACAACTGGACCTTTTGAGCAGTATCATGGTAATTTTAAAAGCATGTTTTTCCCCTTCAGTTCTTTATTTGTTGCAGTCGATGGTTGAAGAAGGTTGGTTAAAAATGCTGAGTAAGAGAAAGTGTAGAGAAAATTTTGAAAACTACCAAGAAAAAGCCTTGTTGAAAAAATCCTTTCCAAAATCAACACGATATGTCACAAATTGGTCTTTAATGTTTTCACACCTGCACCTTAACAAATAAGCAGCTAATGAAGATTAGCAGGGTTCGACGTGGAACGGGACTTTTGAAATCTAAAGTCTAGATGTGAACATAATGTCAACATGGCGGCAGAGTCGTTGAATTTTTTGGTTAACAAAATTTGTTGAAGAAGTTTGGAAGGAGGATGGGTAAAAGTATTTGCCCGCCCGGTGGTGGTTTTTTAAGGTTTGATCAATTAATGTACAATCAACAAAAAGAGCATTGGAAGTAGACCAACTGTATTTTGATTAGTGTAATTGTATTGTAAGTTATTGTAAGTAGTGCAAGTATAAAGTGTAGTGTACATTGTGAGTAGTGAGTATGGTGTAGGTATACATGTAAGTATAAAAAATTAGTTAATTAATTTCAGAAAAAAAGAAAGTGGGCAGAATTGCCTTGTAAAACCTCTCACATACACGTAGCTCACACAGGCACATGAATTGCACCAGCAAGGCAGGCTAAGACATTAGCAACCCTATGTACATTTCTAGTGTTCAAAGTTTTTGAGTTTCACAGAAATTTTGCTCATCATCATTGCAGTTTGGAATAAAGAGATTTTAATTATAAACAACTAACAAAATTATAATTATAAAGTTCTATTACGTCTAGTAGTGCAGACTATTACCGTAATTACTCTATTTCTACTGACTTAAAAAATTAATTTACATTTCTTTCATCATTTCCTTTCATGGGAACAAACAGGATTTTCAATAACCTTTGAAGTACATCAATGTAAGCGGTGGTCACTCTTGTCTTTTACAAGGGTTTGGGTGAAAATTAAAGCAGAGTAGCCAGCGGTGAGAAGCAAATTTTTGACAAACAGACGACGGTATACCGCCGGTGACTGGCTTCTAATGAAACCCCTGAACAAATGAGCCCCGCAAACTGACCTGCTTTCAACTGTGTGGCTTCATAGTTCAGTTGATAGAGCACTGCACTGGCATCATAGAGGTCAATTGGCCAGGCTCGATTTCCGTTGTAGCCACCTGAATTTTCCAGGTGCTATAAGAGATAATTGCTTAACCCTTTCACTCCTCTGGGGTTCCCCATTGACAAGTAAAATCGTCTGGCGTTAGACAGAGTAAAATCTGTAAGTCTCAGTGGCCCTTACAGGAGTGAAAGGGTTAATTAAATTGTCCAGATGGGTGTGAGGATCATTTCTGTTCTGACCTACTATTGTCTATCTTAGGCTGGATCAAGACACTAGATGATTACTACAACCAGCAGACGCGACATATTTTGGATAATGTGGTTGATGCTTTGGATATTGATAAAAAGAGAAAATTTATTTGGGCAGAAATATCATATTTCTCGATGTGGTGGGCAGACACTGATGAAAGAAGAAAGAGGCTTGCCCTTGAGTGAGTAAGCTGTTAATCCCATGTATTACCTGAGAAAATGTGAGACTTGATCAGGACCAGTCACTTAAAAAACCCTGAAAATTTAATCAGTTTTTCACACTATTGCTCAAATACCAGCTATTTTGATCAAGGTAAGGTTAATTTAAAGTAACTCAGGATATATGGCCTATTAAGCTGGAGCCAATGCCCTTTTTCCATAACATTGATTGACTAGGAGTATTTCTACTTCCCCTGGAAGAGATGTGAAATAATGCATGGCAAGATAATCCCAAGCAATGAAAATGCCAACACCCATCCTGTGGGTGAAGAGTGGTATTGTAAGAGTAAAGTGTCTTGCCAGGGAAACATACCATACTTATTTGATTGTAAAGCACCCACCTCAAATACACTCATTCGACAAATAAGTGGCTACCCCTCAAAAAAACTGAAGTGCACCCTCGGAATTGACCATTAAGTGCTACGTGTACAATGAGACTTCCCAGAAGACCAGGTTTTCTTACATGACTTGTGTAGTACCATATTTTATTAAAACTTTCGATAAACAGTTAAATGTAACATTCTGCTTTGCTACATCCTTTGTTATTGTTGATTTTTTTGCTGCAAATTTAAATTAACTTACTACTTGCTGAAAATGGTGAAATTATTAAATAAGCACCTAGTACACATAGCCTCGAATAAGCTCCCACCTGTTACATCATTGATGACCCAGTCAGGCCCTGAACCCAGGCTGCTCAACCCAAAATGTTCTGCAGCTAGAGTTCCATGTGAGCCTTGGGTAATAGGCCAATTTCGATATAGTAAAATTCAGCCCTAAACAAGAGGCATCATCTCAAGGCTCTGGGGAATAAACTCAGGCAAATCCTCATAATACCTCAGAGCCTTGAGATGGTGTGTTCTTTTTATGAGTGAATTTTAATAAATCGAAATTGGTCTATTCTGAAGGCAAAGGGTGCGTTCCTTTGGGATGATCCAAAAAAGGATCACTGATCCAAGATCCCTTGGATCACGGTGCATTATCAATGAATCCACTCTCTGGGAAAGGTTTTTTTGGTTCCTTTGATGCACCATGATCCAAGTGATCTTGGATCAGAGATCCTTTTTCAGCTCATCCCAAAGGGACGCACCCAAAATTTTGAAAAGTAAACAGCTGTCTTTGCTCTTAATTGATCTCTTTTTAATTATTATTACATGTACATTGATTGTGTCTTAATGGCATAGCAAGCTAACAATGATAATAAGTTATTATTTCTATTTGCTTTGTTTGTCATTCTGTAGCCAGTTATCAAAGGGGCAGTTAGAAATCGTCACGGGTGGCTGGGTTATGAATGATGAAGCCAACACCCATTACTATGCCATGCTAGACCAACTTATTGAAGGCCATCAGTGGATTGCAAAATTTCTAGGAACAGGTCAGTAGATTCAATGAATTGCTGTAAACACCCACAGATAAGCTGCACCTTTTCCCCTAAAACTGTCGCTAGAAATCAGGGGAGTGGCTTATCTGCGGGAACATTTGAAAAAGGCTGCTTCCAGTGTCCAGTTTTCCATCTTCGCGTCCAATCTAATGCTATATGTAGCTTGGTTAGTAAGCTACAAACGTTCCGGTCATGTTCTTGTTGCAATACAAAAATCTATGAAAAAGCTGTGTTGAGTGAAGAAATTCCTGTCAACAAATACCAGGAAAATATCAATCATATGTCAAAGTTGCTAGAAACGATATTCATTATAATTTGTTAAGGTGCTAAAATTGTGGGTAAGACTTTGAAGTATTTTCCGTTTCAATGTTAACAGTGAGTTCATGTCGAACAGTGGATGAAGAAGACTTCTAAAGACTCAACTTTGGCTTTCTTTTGATTTCTTCCCAAAAACTTTTTCAAAATTTGAGGTGTGGCTTATCTGCGGGTGTTTACGTTATTCGACTGAGATATTCCCAAAAACCTCTCTTTCATCATCCCATTGTGTCATGTTTGGTAATAAGTAATTTTATAGTTGATAATATTATCTCTTTTATGTTATGCGAAAGGTTTTTTTTTTCTGAGGTACAGTAAGAGGTCAATAATTGAAATAGGTGATAAAAAATAAAAAATTAGAACAGAGAGGATTTGTGAAGAAAACGAAACACCAGGCAACCTAAAAGTACACCTCTGAAATGTCTAATGTGAATAATCTACATTTTGGATTTCGAGTCAGTGCCAGGTTGGAGAAAGGAAATCGCTCTCACTGCAAAATGTGTAATCATTCCTCCCCATTACAGCCCCGGGGGGTTTACATGGGTCAATTTTTGCTGGGTATGTGCCACTTGCCTCTCAGGACCCCTTGCCCTTTATAGTCTATTTTATGGCCAATTAGGGACCCCAACTTAGTCACTTTCTGTTTATGCATAAACCTTACATATAGCCTTTTAATTGTAATTTTAAAGTGGACTGTAATGCGACTAGTAAATATTAAATCAACAGTTCTACAGTTCTTTCTGTAACAACTTTTTTTTACCACAAATCTTTCGATTTGTGAATCCAACTAGCCAGAATTTTACCTCCAAAATCTTGACAATTTGCGACCCCATTCTAGGAACTCTGTCGGGAATTCTGTGGAAAATGCAACCCCATGCAGGGCTCGAAATTAACGAAAAAATCCAGTCGCATTTTGCGATAAGATACGAAAATTTAGTCGCAATTTCGCAAATTTTAGTCGCAAAATCGCCGCGCTGCAATGTGTTGTCAGCGGTTTAGCAAAAAAATATGAGCCCGCAGTACTTGTGTGTAAAGAAACTGCTGAAAATGGCGAATGATCGAAGGAATGGAGCTGTGCACGTAACATCGCAGCTAAATTACTATACAATTACGCTACCTTCAGAGAAAATTCACAGCGAGAAACAAAATAATTTTGTCATTTATTTATTTATTTAGTTATTTTAGCAAAAGTAGCAGCAAAGTGGCAACTGCTAACCCTTTTGTTTCGAAAGAACGAAGGTGACAACAAGTCGCAGATTTGCGACTTCTCCAGATATTTTAGTCGCAAAGGGAAAAATTTAGTCGCAAATGCGACCGTATTGGTCGCAATTTCGAGCCCTGCCATGATGATACTCAATCCAGTCGTGAAAATGCGACCCCATCCAGCGGCACATCCCCATCAGCCCATTAATAGGAAGTAGTCACCCCCCGGGATTACAGCTGCAAACCAAATGCCCCTACCTAGAAGCATGCCGATTTAATCACTCACTGAAAAACTATGTCCCCATTAAAATAAGCATCACAAAGCGTTTCCCTTGCTCTTCTCCCCAACTTCAACGTCACTCATGTCTTGGAATACACTCAGACAGTTGATCTCACAAAGTATTGCGATCTTCTTATAGTTTTGCCTTGCGCGAGCCGTCAATATTTCGAGGATTGCCGTCTCACTTTTGCGGCCTGTGATTGGTTCTAATGTTGAAATTGACTTCGTTGCACTGAATTGGGTTGCTGACGTACGCAAACAAATACGTTTCCCAGGTAGAAAGAATTGAAATTTCGATCAGGCGCGGGTTGATTAGTTTACAGTTTTATTTATCCTTACAAATGATGGATCACGATACAAAACAAATTGCGACTCCGCCCAATACGGAATATATTTTCTCCCAACTAGCCGTCAATATAATGTGGTATTGCCATCTCAAAATCGCAATTTGTTTTTAGAGTCACTCATGTCCAGAAATGTACATGATTAGATGCAGGCCCAGTTTTGGCTTCCAACGCGAATCGTCCCTTTATAAAGTCTAGTAAGCATTTGCTACGGTAACCTATTTCTGACAATGAGTTTTAAGTGTAAAGGTTAGTGGTTTTAGGTTTTAGGGTTAGGGTTTAGGTTTTAGGGTTAGGGTTAGGGTTTAGGGTTTAGGGTCAGGGTAAATGCAATTATAGTTTATCATTATCTGAGGAGCAGCATCTTGGGGACGCTTTGTGATGTTAATTGTCTGTATGCCAAGACATGAGTGATGTTGAAGCTATAATAGAAAAGAGCAAGGGAACACTGAAATTCGCATGCATCTACATGTACATGTAATTGACATTCATCTCTGGACATATCATGAAAGTGTCCGCTGAATGTTTCTCCTCAACTATTAAAGGACAAATGGCTGCAGTTGTCCTAAGCTAAAAATAACACTAACCTTGCTTCAGACAAGTCAGCCAAAGGTAGCTTTTGGAGGTACAGTTGTATTAATTTCATATCATTCTGTATTTAACAGGAATAAAGCCTATGTCAGGGTGGGCCATTGATCCGTTTGGACATACACCCACAATGGCTTACCTTCTCAAAAGAATGGGTTTCCATTCTATGTTAATTCAGCGGACTCATTATCAAGTGAAGAAACATCTTGCTAAAGACAAAAATCTAGAATTCATGTGGCGGCAAAACTGGGGTGAGTATTAGTTCCCTTCTTGCAATAATTATTATAATATTATATTATTAGCATTGTCACTAAACCCATTCATGCCAAAGGGTTGAAGGGGATAGAGTTTTCGCTATAGAGTGGACCTAAATAATTTATTATTGTATATCCCTTTCAATTCTAAGGGGTTCTGTTTTGACATGCAAAATCACATGGCATTAGACAGAGCAAAATCTACAACTTGCTGTTTTAGGAGGGAAAGGTTTAATCCTGATATACCGGTATATACTTTTAGCATTAGTTTGGTCCCAGGGGTATGCAGGGACCTCCATCACCTGTATAACTTTAACATGCATGATCTCCTGCATCTTAGTAGTAAAGCTTCAGCTAATTTGTATGTACTTAGTTAATAATGTTATTATTTACAATTTTTATTTTAGGGTATTTTGGTGTCCATTAGTCACCATTAATACATAACTGCAAAATTTAATGCCTAACTGTTGACAATAATAAATATAATTATTATTATTCTACAGCTGTAATTATAATATTTGTTTGCATGTAGCCAGTTTTTTTTTAAAATCTGGCCAAAAACACATTCCCACCAATAATTGTTGGGATGTTAAACGTGTCTTATTCAGATTGTACTAAACACTTTACTTATTATTGTCTCCCTGAAAAAACTGAAAAAAACTAAACACGTGACATTGATGAGCCTAAAAAAGGACTCGTTACAAAAATGTTTGTGTATCTACAATAGTATATAAATTAAGAAAATACTAAACTAAGAATCTATGATAAAATTACCTATCTATACTTTTGTCTATAAATTTAAAATAGCATCTAATTAGAGCAGGAATTACAACGACACTCCTCCTGGCTCAACTTAAGTACTGTTTGTTGCATTGTCCTTGCAATGCTTGTCACGTTCCATTCTCTCTCAATCACTTTTTGCTACCATTTTGTGTGTCTTCACCATGCCACCCCTCAAACATCCATTATCAACTGATACCACTTCCACCACAAGTCCTGGCCTGCCTTCCCTAATCTTGAGCACGAGTTGTTGATACTTTTAATTTTCAGTTTTGATTGTGTCACCTCCTCTGTGTTCTATCTCCTGTGGGCACGACATGACCACCAACCATATCTTCTTCTGTGTTTCATCCTAATTATTATATTTATTATTATTATTATTATTATTATTATTATTATTATTATTATTATTATTATTATTATTACTATTATTATTATTATTTAAGTCCTAGTTATGTTCTGCCAGACAGTATTTTGGGTACCATAAATTGTTGAAGATCTGAAAGTAAGGGCAGCTGCAAAAAAGCGTATCCAGGTTTAGATTTCACTTGACAATGTGTGTTTTCTCGGAAGATTAGCGTTGCCATAATATTATGTCATTATCTGTCAGTGGTAGAAAAAAGGAGCAAATGGCTTGGTTTCAACTTCCATTAAGACTTACCAAAATGCAAGTGTTATAGCTACTGGTAATAAGTTGCATAATGATTAAACCAAATTTTCATTGAATTACTCTTTCTTGCTTATAATTTCAGACCATGAATCATCAACAGATATGTTTTGTCAC
>NC_090874.1:51402073-51407073 GCF_036669935.1 Montipora foliosa | reverse complement strand
GAGTGTTTAACTACTTGATTGATTTTACAGTAAGACATATTTTATGGTAGTTTCATTTAGTGAATTGTTGAAGACTTCACTGCTTTTTTCTTCTAAAGAGCAAGGTCGGTGGGAGCAAAAGAAGCGTCTCCCCTCCCAATTATTATCATTTTTTGTGTGTGTGCATCCCTTGTTTAATGAATGTGATCATCATACAACTTGGGATGGTTCTTTCCTTCACCTGGGTGCCGTTTCTGAATTGGGGCAAAGTGGCAATTAAACCTAGACTCACAATTCTTGGAGATTTTTTCAAATGACTGTATTTATTTCATGACTAGGGATTTATAGGACGTAGATTTTGGTTCAGGATACATCTTAAGGAGAAGTTATTTGATAATAACTTGCTTCGATAGGAAAATCCTCAATTACAATATAATATAATTGGGACACTGTAGAGAACTCTAATCGACCCATATCAAGTAGGTTGGTTTTTGAAGTCAGAGGAAACCCAGAGTACCCGGAGAAAAACCTCCCGGAGCAGGGAAGAGAACCAACAAATTCAACCCAAAATGTGACATCAAGTCAAGTCTGGGAATCAAACTCGGGCCACATCGGTGGTTGGAGTCAAGTGCTCTCAACACTACTCCCGCTCTGCTCCCCCAAATCAAACTCTTATCATTTGGTGATGTAAAAGTAGGGCATAGATTGTTTTTATTAACTTAAGGCTTTTAACGGTGTGTCATTTCTTGGGGTGTGTCACCTCACCTGCTAACCAGCATCCAAACCAAAGTAATGTGAAATCTTTATAGATGCGGAACCTGGAAGTCAGCCTAAAGATTTTCCAGCCCTCTCTGGCGACTTTTACACTTATGCTGATAGGTAGGTTTGTAGCGTTACGTTAAGTAATGATCTCTTTGTGCTTTTTGTGAATATTACTACTACCTTGACAAGTTAATGCGAGTGTAGTTGCCAGTAATAAGCAAGCAAGCCAACCTTCAGAAGAAGCGACATTTACTGTTAAGTGTTCGGTGACTGAAGGTTTAAGTTCCGTTGCCTGTTCGTTTGATTCATCCTTCATGGCGATCAGACATTTAATGAAATGAGAAGTTTAAGTGTAGTGTTGGAAAAGGAGGCTTCCATAAGTTATCAATTTAACTTCTTATCAGTGTTGTCGTAGATAACAGCATGCACATCAGTGAATTTTTATAGCGTGTCTGTAAACTTCTGATGAAAAAGGCATTTGAGATGCATTGTGTGGTTTGCTTACAATTGTCTCAGCATCGTACTTTCGTGCGGGAGATCGCAGGTTTCACAACACCAGCACTAAGGGTGTTAAAAATAACTGAGGAGAAACCCCTTCTCACAACCCTTCAATGTTCATAAAATCTGTGGGACGCACGCACTGTTGCATGCCGGGGGTGGGGAGGGGGGGGGGGGGTGGGGTGTTCCTATGTAAAAAGGACGGGGATGCCCGTCGTACCTTTTAGGGGTTAAAAAGTTTTTACCTTTTACCTAAACAAAAGGTCCACAGCGGGAGCTTTAGCAGTATTTTTTAGGGTATTGGGGCGAAAAATTATGACAGGAGACATTTCACAGGTTACTAAGTTTTAATTTTGTGTAATTAAAAGCCATAATTTGGTACCTCTTAGAGGTGAAAAAAAAATTCATTCCACGCCCACAGGACAGGATCTTGATACCTATTAGGGGTTCTTTTCAAACTTTCCGACGAGTACCCCCGTCCTTTTTATATGGGAGTTTCTTCTCCCGGGGGTTGCATGGTTGGTCTATATCAGAGAAAATCGTAAACTCCCATGAAACTGATGTGATACGTGGGGTATATAAATCCATTACTATTACCCGCATTATTGTTATTAGGGAAGATCACTATTGGAGCGGTTACTACACGTCACGCCCATTTTACAAGAACATGGATAGAGCATTGGAGTCGCACCACAGGTATTGTCGTGCATAACTACATCTGAGACCCCGTTCACGGGTCTCGACATATTTTTCAAGGTTCAAAAAAAATTGTACCGCTTCGCCTTGTTTTCATGTATCGCCGAACCGCGGAAGTATATGATTAGCAAACTGTGCAAAGATTTTGACACAAGGCAAGTTCCCTTTCAAGATTCAAACGCCTGAAGTATGCGAGGTTTGACCTAAAAGGGACAAAAAAAGATCAAAAGATTCTCGGACTTTTGAAGGCAAAAGTAACGGCTACATAACTTAAATGCCGCCTTCAAACAAACGCCGAACCCAGTCAGAAGAATGCGGCGTTTATTCGAGGTTGACAAGATGTAAAAGAAGCAAGAACTGCATAGCTCAGTAGTCTACACTATCCTTCCTAGAGAAAAAAAAGCGAGGCACTGGAACTTAAAACATGCTTCTGATTGACGTGATGTGTACAGATGATTTGGCGTAATTTTGTCATTGATTTCGTATGATTTTGAAAGAAACGCCACATCGAAAACGCTGAAAATTTAATAATCATTGCAGCGTTTATTAATGAGGTAATGCGGCAGTTTAGTTTCCTCGCTAGCATAAGCCCAAGCGACGTACGTATGAAGACGAATGGATTTTGTTGTTATCAGTGTGTTTATGCTTACAGATGGCACATAGAAGGGATTATTGATGAAAACATACTGAGTTTGCTTATGCGTACATCGTTTGTGTAACCAACCCCGAAAAATGCGAACAAAATTGATAGTGTCTGGATTGTATCCGTCTGTTTGGTTAATTTGATTCTCTGCCTCGTTTGTGATTGGCAAAACTGATTACTCTGGGTTTTTGGCCTTTCTGAAGACATATTTCACAACAACATAATTCATTTAATTCTAATTTTTTTCTCGGAAGGGCTGCTGAAATAATCTTCTCCCTTGCTGAAGCACGCGCACGTCATCGTGGCACCTCTAGTTTTCCTTTGGATAAGTTGTATGGTCTGTTGACAAAAGCGCGTCGAAACTTGGGTTTATTTCAGCACCACGATGGCATCACTGGAACAGCCAAGGACTTTGTGGTCGTAGATTATGGACAAAGGTGATGTTGACAACTTCCGAAACTTTACACAGTGACTATTAAACTAAAACGAGTTACCTTTTTTTTTTTCAAGTAGCAACACATAGGTCGAGCGGTCTGGTCCAGGAGCCCTTCTGGTTTCATTTCGGGCGAACGGGTTTTCAGTTTGGGTGAATTAGCTATCGCGGGCCAAACGACTTTGGAGGCTTTCTTGATCTGATTTTTGCGCTATTTGGGGGAACTTTGGCCAGACTGCTTGTTATACAGTTTACAATAACACAGGGCACTGAGGCTTATATTCCTTATGCGAGATGCCTTGAGAGTCAACCATTGAATTCGAGATTCGGTCCGCACAGTAGCCCGATAATCAACCACCGGATCCAACAAGTCAGCCGCTATTAAAGGACGCTCTTAAGTTTGACAGCCAGAAATTAAAATAATGCGAAGAGATTAAACACTCTCTGCAGAGTGCACCACGGCTCAGTGTGTTTGTTGAGTAGGTGTGAGATCCTCTTGATATGAGATATTTAATTCGTCCGACGCTCTCTTGCGTCGTAATTTGGTTTTATTAGCTCTACGTCTGAGCGAATCAAGAAATTGTGGGCGGTCCATTCTACGTTCTTAACCCCCCCCCCCCCTCCCCCTCTCAACCCACATTCCTTTGATGTACTCTCACGATGGGGTGACGCTCTGAACATCAGCCTTTTTATTTCCCTACGGAGGTCAGTGGATGCAACCGAATTTCCATGCTTGATTTACTCGCCGAAACAGCATCACAGTTTCTTTAAAAAATAACCTCTTTCGTTGACGTTTTAATGCGTGTTGTCATATTTCCCACATTTATACTAGACACTGAAGGCATCTGGGACGTCGTACTCTGGCGGGCATTCGGCCATCCTTGAGTTGGCGTTGCCCATTTCGGGAAAAACAAACGTTTTGGGTACACTGCAAGCAGTGCTGGGAGACTTAATGGTCTGACTGGCTAATACCGGTAAATTTACACTGCGTGTCGCTTTTACGTTCTGTGACAGAATGCTTCAATCCTTGAATGATGTACAACAAGTAATACAGGACTCTGCCCAGCTTTTGTTGACGAATGACAAGTCAGTTTACAAGCCACCGGACCCCTTGCTTCCTCCTCTCAAATTTGTATGTACCTACCCTTTCTCTTTTCTAGTACTAGGAATTGCTACAATAATTTCGATGCGCTTATTTTTTCAGTTCAATTTCCCTCGACAGCCTCTGATTGAACTGGAAAATAACGATTCCGTAACATGCAATAGGAACGACAAAGGCTGTCAAGGCTTGTGACATATTTATAAGAATACTAGATCTTTGAACTGAATCAAGCAGCAAAAACATACTGTTAAATTTAGAGGACCGTACTGATGAATTGACCAATCATAGCGCACATTGGAGATACGCCCGGGCGCAAATAACGTTTCTATCACTCATTAGGGCCCCCCATTCATTCCAGGGAGCGGGAGCAAGGGCGAATTTAAGCGACGGACGGCTACCGGAAGTGGACTTTTTTTGCACTTTGGACTAAGATTCCGCCTCTATTTTCAAGGAAATTGCTTGATAAAGTGAAGACTGACACACACCATACAAATGTGGTAGGCAGAAAGGTCGTCCTTAAAGGGAAAACGCCTCCTTTCCGGTTGCCATCCAGCACTCAAAACGGCTTATGCCTAAGCTTTCTACTCCCTTGTTTGATTCTATCCGTGTGTCTCATTAAGCAGAATGTTCAAATGACTGACTTCTATCTCTCGGGCGCCTTTTCAATTTAATTTTAACTTGGTTGTCGCAGGCAGTCACAATCGTGTCGTTCCTTCCTAGTCAAAGGGCCAATTTCACGGCATTTTGGATTGTTTCTGTAAATTTTTTTGTTAATCGTGAGTTTTGTTTAAAGCGGTAATGCGTAATTTATTTGCCTTTACAATTATCTTCAATTAAGTTGATACTGTGCTAAATTAGCAAAAGGGGGAGAAGAAGAAAACGTGATT
>NC_090874.1:51392073-51397073 GCF_036669935.1 Montipora foliosa | reverse complement strand
CCCAGGACGAACTAACTTGAAAAAGCCATGTTCACTCCAAGACATTTCTAGCTGAGGTGATTTGTTTCTGCACTGTAGCATTGGTTTCAGTAAGCACCTGCTAGGGAAGAAATAGAACCAATTGATCGCAATGCCTTGTTTAACAATAATTTCATTTCTAAACAACAACACAAGTGAGCAAAGTTTTTCGAGCGAACCTCCGCCTTGAACCGACCCCTATTTGAAAACCTGTCTTACAAGATCTCGCTTGTTGATATGCAGGCTCATGGTTTCGGAGAACAGCCCGCTGTTTTTGTGAGCAAAGGCAAACTGGTGAGTAATGACTTATAATTGTCTGGAGAGGTTGTAGTTCGAACTTTTGTAATACTGGTGTTGTTAAGCTGTTACACAGATTAAGGCAATTTTTTTCTTTTCAGATGCAGGAGGTGCGTGTTGCTCTTCCTAACGTTGTTCATGTGGTGCGAATTTATTCAGTTTCGGGTAAGCGCAGTTGATATATTTAAGCTTCATTTAACCAATAAACATAGTTGTCGGTAACTTTTCTGAAACACTTTGTGGAAGGTCCAAAGTTGTCGGTTTCGCATGTGAATGCTGTACGGGAATACAGTACGAGTATGCTTACTTGGTATATTTACAAACCTCCAATTTCTTTGATTCGTGGAGCTGTTGCGCACTCTTTGAAGAGCACCAATCGTGGACAAAACAATTGGAGTTGGAAAGGCCAAGAAGGCCGTCTCCCCCACCCCACGTTTTCTGGGGAAGGGAAAGCCGTAATATCAAGATTTTCTTCACGCAGCAAGAGCTGTTTTGTGCGTCATCTAAAATAGACAAGGAAGTTAAGAATGTCTCGACAATTGTGTCCAGGATTCCCGGCCTTGGTCGGTGTCCTACGAATTCTAAAACTTTGAATCTCTTTGCGTTTTACCATATTAGCTCAATATGCGGTTGATATGGCTTTTATATCGGCCGTCCCTTGTCATGACGATGACACGGTAGTCGCTTCTTTTATGGCAGGGCCAGAAGGGCGGACTGTGGAGATCCAAAACAAAGTGGACATAAAAAATCTAGTCAACAAGGTACGAAAACATGTAATATATTTCCATCTAAATTACTGCTCGCCTGAGAAAAGGAGGCGAAACAACTCGGTTCAATGGGCTCTTTATTTCAGTGCTGTATTCCTGCGAAAGACGTCTGTAAAATAATTAGATGCACACTGACTTTAATAAGCGTCACAAAGTGTCCCCTTGCTCTTTTTCCCCAAGTTCAATATCATTTGAGACTCGAAATACAGACAATTAACGTCACAAAATGGAGCAGCGCAATTTTCGATTGAGTGTTACAGAACCATACCAAACGAATCACTTTCACTGTTCATTACAATATGTGACAATAAAATGAACCACGCGCCGGTGCCATGCGCGGGGGGTTGTGAGTTCGACTCTGGCCGGACCAACACTCAGGGTCTTTAAATAACTGAGGAGAAAGTGCTGCCTTTGTAATTACATCTGCAAATGGTAAGACTCTCTAGTCTTCTCGGACAGGGACGATAAACCGTAGGCCCGTCTCACAATCCTTCAATGTTCGTAACCCTGTGGGACGTAAAAGAACCCACGCTCATTTGGCAAAGAAAAGGGCATGGAGTTCCCGGTGTTGTGCTCAGTGTCCTCCATGATATATCATAGAGCTGTCCGTGGGTAAATAAAAAGTGTGACTATGACCAATCGTCTGTCCAATACAGCTGCATGGATAAGAATGACATTCATGGTACTTTGCAAGAAATGCAAGATATCCACCTAATTACAAGCCCACTCATTTCAATAAGCGTCACGAAGTGTCCCCTTGCTCTCAGTCTCCCCAACTTCAACATCACTCGTGTCTCGGAATAACAGACAATTAACGTCACAAAGTGTCCCCCAAATACTGCTCTCAAGTAAGGATTAACAGCTGCATTTACCCTAAGCTGAAAATAACGCTAACCTTTATTTACCCGTACTTTATTGTTGAGAGTAGGTAGCAAAGACACCTAGGTGTTGGAATGTCAACACGATGGACGTACTTCTAATTTGTTGCATTTCTGAACATAATTGACAATAGGGAGCTTACGAAACGAGGACGACGACGGCTACGAGGACTTCATTTAAAAATATGAGTTCGCGTTATTTATATCACTACGAAACTATTTCATGTCGTTTCGCGGTAAAAATGTGTAGTAACTGTTGAGGAATTAAACTGGTATGAGTGGGTTGGAAGCGTAGAGAGAGAACTGAAAACTCATCGTCTTGTGCTAACGTCCTCCACAAAACCTTGAATTTGGTCATTTCACGTCGTCATTTAGCAGATGACGGCAAAGAAATGTACCAAAATGTAAAACGCACGTGCAGAGCGTGCAGAGCCATTGTTTTTGATCACTAAACTTATTGTTTTGTAGCGTCGTCGTTGCCGTTGGCGTCGTCGTTTCGTAAGCTCCCTAATTATTTTACGAGGGCGCGCTGGATATGAAGTGATAGATAACCAACGAGGCGCTTAGCGCCGACTGAGTCGGTTATAATCATTTTATATCCAGCAAGCCCGAGTAGAATAATTGTTTGATTAAAAACTCCTGGATCAACAACTCTTCCATGTATTGTCGACTAAAGCGTCGATTTCTGCCTCGGCCAATTCTGGTCCAAAAAGGTTTTTGGCGACCATTTTTTTCAGAGCTGCAAAGCTCGCTTTATTGCTGACGTGTTCCTTGACCATATTTGGTACAGCAGGTATATGAACTGATAGCCTGTGTCCGGCGAGCCAATGAAAATGCTTGAAATGTGTAGTTCAGTTTTTAATAATAGCTGTCATCAGGGAATAAATAGAAGGACCGTTCTTTAATTTGCCGTGCTCTTTAATGATTGTATTGTCTCTCTTTTGATAATTTTATCCGATAAATGAGCAAGGTCATCGATAACCAATGCTAACCCTTGTGAAACAAGATATATTCTTGTACAATAATTAATGCATTGAAACAATAACACTCGTAGTTCAGTTCGTCATCAATTAGTTCGAAGTTTTCCGGACGTAGCCCAGAAGTCATGTTGGACTTGACGCTGATGTGTCATCTTCACTCACCTTTAAAATTTCGTAACAAAGACACTGGCACAGAGACCCGGTTAAGGTTTACACTGTTAGCACCCGTTGGTATCCGCTTCAAGGTTGACTGATCTGCTAACGCTTACGTTATGTTCTTTTACCATATTTCTTGTTAATTTAGGAGCTGGTGATGAGAATCAAGAGCAATATAAAGAACAGTAATCGAGAGTTTTACACCGACTTGAACGGGTTCCAGGTGAGTAGACGCAGATGTGGTTGAAAAAGAGTTTTTGTCGTTTAATGCCGCGAATGGCAGCTTGATCTGTGAAACTCCGAGGAGTTTACTGTTTACATCCAAGCTCTTTTGTCCCGAAGGGTTTGTTGTCTTTCTTGTTTGTTCGAAAAAATGAAGTCACAGATAGTTGACCAAATAGAGGAATTTTCACATGCGTATAACGTCCGGAGAATAAGTAGAATCAAGAAAAGGGAGAATTGTTTCTCTCTTTCTTTATGGGAATGCGGTTTCGTTGTGAAAGGTCGAACAAATGGTTCGAATAACAGCTCTACTCTCTTCAATCGCTTTCCCTGTGGTGCCCCCACTCCAGCCCAGCACCCCCCCCCCCCTCCCCCTTCCTTAATCAAGAAGAAGCCGAGTCCTAGGGCAATAACTGAACCACTTTCCAGCTCTCTCTGGATTATTGTTGTGTATCCATTTTTATACTTTCATGATTTGCTCTCCTACAGATGCAAAAGCGTAAAACAATGGATAAAATTCCCATCCAAGCCAATTTTTATCCTCTTCCCTCCATGGCATTCCTCCAAGATAAGTCCACTCGATTAACCCTCCTTTCTGCACAGTCGAATGGTGTGGCTGGTCTTCATCAAGGTAACACCGTGATTATGGCACGAATTTGACGTTTCCTTTATTATGACAAATTCAAAGAAGGTAGAAAGTTAAGTAATGATCCGTGTAAGATGGATAGCAATTTCCTTTGTTATGCGGCAACGGGGCTTTCCCCACATAGGAATGTTATCATTTTTACACAGAGAATGCATAAACCTACAGGAAAGCCGTTAACGCAATAAAATTCATTTACAGCCCACTTTGAAAGGGTGTTTTTTTGTGTTAAAAGATTTTGACCAATCACAAGAGTTGAAAACAAAAGCCAAGAAACGTTTACAATTTTACATGTTCCCCACATACGATTTCTGTGGAATTCATTTAAACTGAGACCAGATGAAAGATGGAAGATGGTTGGAAAGTAAGGATGAATATAATACTGCTTTTATGAAGTTTTGTTAACTTTTGCTGTTTAAGCCAATCAGAAGTAAGTACAGACAATAGAAAAGTTATCACCTTTTTGCATACCAATTGAATTCCAACATGTTCGTTGCCGTTGTTGCTATCGTTCTTATCTGGACCGTTTCTTAATGCGAAAGAAATGTTGGTCGATCAAAAATCATTTATTATTCGACCCCTAAGTAGTTCCCTCGCACACATTCTTTTGGTTCGTCACACAATCTTTCTCGTTTGAGAGAAGGTCAAGTCGACTCCAAGGTAGCCTCCTTCGGTTACGAACGAACGAGCAAACAAGATTCGTCGCACTGATATTGTGCTTCTTGCATAAACAGGTGAATTCCAGGTGGTTCTTGATCGACGTCTTTACCAGGATGACAACAGAGGCTTGGGTCAGGGAGTTACTGACAACAAGGTTACTCCTGCCAACTTTAGGCTTCTAGTGGAGGAATTTAAAGCTGAACACGAACCCGTAAGTACAGTGGTTTGATGTAGCTATATGCGTCGTTTTTTTGTTTTGTTTTACTACGTTGGATAAGGCCAACTGTCGGCTGAGCCGGACAAAAGTGCTCACTGGTTTTCTCAAGAGAATTTTTCACTATAGGAGTTGTTCGCAAGCAAATGCTCTAGGTGCAACAGG
>NC_090874.1:51369573-51382073 GCF_036669935.1 Montipora foliosa | reverse complement strand
AAGGTCTTATCCAATGTCATCATAAAGGTGGGTTGTGGCGATAAGAGACAAGTATGTCTGTCCAAAGAGCACATGGATACTGTCTATAGTTTTGTTGGTGAGTGTCTCGGCATACGTCCAAAAGAAGTCTACACAAGACCCTTGCAACATAAATCTTTCCGGAAACCGCGGCGATTAGCAGCTGCAGAAAGAAAGCGGCGGTTTCTAGAAAAGTCTAGGAAGACTATATATATACCAACAGAATAGTTGAAGGCCATCCCCGAGTCAGTGCAAAGCTATTCCTTTCTGAAACCTTTGAAGCCGAGACGGTATAGATAAATAAATGACTTTAATTTTGATTTTGCCGGGTTTGGCGAAAAAAGTGAACTGCTCTGAGATTAACCCTTTCAATCAACTTTTGTCCGAGGGAATGTACTTCTGACATGTCTCGATGAATGATATTTGGACTATCGAGAGGAGGAATTTCAGGAATTCTTGTAAACGTCATGTAGAGTTTTAATACGCTAAGCAGAATTTATTTTTCCGTCAGAAATATAGCCAGCAAGTTTGTGGCACATTATTGGTTATAAATTATTTTGTGAGTCGAGAGGTTCTTGGATCGTTGTTTCTTTTGGTTTTGTTAGCTTTCTTTTGCAACCTGCTCACAGAACAACTAGCGAAAGCCGAAAGGTCAATTCACTTCGAATTATTTCAGCGCGGAAAGCAAACTGTCGCATGCTTCTCAAAGACGGAGGTTTTCCAACATAGGGTCTTTGTAGTCGTTCTTTAGGGCAGAGGAACAATAAGAGAATCAACTTTGTTGATTTTTACCGGGAATACAAGTAATCCCGCGGGAAAGATGGGCGGGACTTTGTTGATGGACAAGTCAAATGAAAGAGTGTGACGCCTATCTGTTCAAGCTCAGGTGTCGTAATGCGAGATCAACCGCGGTGTTTCCGGATTATCTTGCTACCGAAAGATCGGCGTGCTGCGTTGTGTTTCGTTACTCAACTTTCTTCGATTCCTCCACGTACTGAAGTATTTCATTTGATATTAAGATAACCATCGTTCAGTTTATCGTGCTATAAACCAGACTGTACGGGCCGATTTTCAAGCAAGTAAATCGTCGACGGTGGAAATTTTGCGCCGGATTCGACAGAGGTAAGGCGATTGTTAAACTGCTGACTGATTGATCTTCAAATAGTGACTCTGTTGAGCAACTGAACCAATGTAGAGTTTTTCCTCCCCAATTTGATATCAAGATATCAAGAGATTCACGATGATGTTAAAAGCATGGAAGTCTAGTTACGGAAACCAACGAGCTTCATTCAAAAGCACACTCGATCTTCTGCTTTGTTAATGCTATATCGCAGTCATTTGTATCATCCTGCAGTCCGGCAGACTGCTTCCAATTGAATTTTTTTGCGAGGACAAGCGCGAAATGTATTTCTTATCGGAAAGGTGTCCATGTGCGACGAGCTTTTGAAGCGTGCTATGATTTACTTTTGTTACCAGCGAAAACACGCTGAGTATAAAAGGCGGTAATTAGGCGCGCGAGTTTTGGTGACAAGTAAAAATTATAAATTTCAATCACAGCTTTTTAAGCACATCCACTTGTTGTGTTTTGACCAGAAATTTTACTGCTGGACAATGTCGATAGCAGTCGACGACAAAACGAACCTGTCGTGTTGAACCTCGCCGCAAAGTCGCCTCTATTGATGTTGCAGTTCTTTTGTTTTCAAACAATCAAACAAGAAATCGCGCATCACGTTTTGCTTCCCACATGTCCGGTGAAGAGGCTTTTTGGTCGCGTCTTTCAAGAATCTGCTGGCCGTCGTTATTGTAGAAAAGAAGTTGGCGAAATCTGGCCTTGTTTCCTCATTTTATTTCGATTGACGATTGGTTTTTAATTAGACATGTGCGAACTGCATCCCCGCACTCTTATTTATATTTGATAAATAAGGTTCAAGTTTTTGTGCCGCATGTTGTTTTGATCAGGGCATCTCGAACCGTGTGGAGAGAGCGTACGTTATCGCATTTTCTCTGCTTTGCAGTTTTTTTTCACTTCTGTGGGAATGAAGCAATTTCGGCGCGACCCATGGCCACTCACTCGTCAGGTTCACACCTCAAGATATTTTTAATTTGTTTGTTCAAGATATTGAGATTGTCGTCAACTTCGGAACAACTGCACCATTTATATTTCGAACGTAAAATTGCCGGTGTTTCCAAAAGGTATTTAAGAAGATTGGGAAGTTCGAGACTGACTTTCATGTATCGCAATATCGTGACTTTTTTCTCTGTCGTAACCAGGTGATTTTAATTACGCTCTGCTATGTTTTTGTTTAATGTGTTTATACCGGAAAGGGCTTTCCTGTACTGTAAATTATTGGCAGGTCTTTTTCGTAAAGAAAAAATTGACTGAGCATAGAAAACCAAGTAAGTATCATAAGTAATTTTGTACTCTTGAAGCCAAGAATTATATAACTTTTTATTTTAAAAGGAAAGTAACAGGGACGAATATTGTTTCATGGCCTGTGCCCGTGGCGTGTTTTCCCTCCGTTCGAGAACTTGAGAGTCTGTATTGCTAATGTGTCTGTGTTTACAAATAAAAATTCCCTGCACAGACAAAACAGTCTTTGTCCGGTGGTTTGAGACCTCGTACGCGAACCTTACGTTTAAAAAGTAAAAAGGGCAAGAACTTTTTCGTCAACCACCGCAATGAAATATGTTCTGTAAACTTTCGGCCTAGGACTTCAAGGCAATTAATTTTCAGATCTAAGAAATGATCACAGTTTTTGTCCCATCGTATAAAGATCATTACTTCTGTGTTGATTTGTAAACCTTTTATTAATAAAATCATTTCTTTAGAAACATTTTGCCCCTCCTCAGTTTTTACATTTTCCTTAAACTCTTCTCTTCAAACTTGTTAAACAGATAAAGTACTCTTAAAATATGATAATTATCATGGTCCAGATGAATATTTAATCATTTTAATGTTTCCTTTCATGATTTTTATAGCACACGGCTACAAACTTGTGTCTTGCTTCTGTGAAGTCTTCAATCTGTGTTCAGTGGAAGCTTTTGTCAGTCCAAAGTAAACAACCAAGACTTTTATTGTCCCAGTTATTTTTTTCTGAAGCTACAATAGGTAAGTTGTGTGGCTTCACGACAGCTGTTCCCCAATCAACCTACACACCATGTGGAACACAAGTTTTTCAGCCAGGCAGTGTTGTGTTGAAAATTTTATACTAACCCGAGCACGCATGTTTTCGTTTTTTTTTCCGGATGAAGTGGGGTTGAGAGGTTGAAATGGGATTGGTAATTACCTGTAAATTGCATGCACAAATGACATACTAATGATATGGAAAAGACTAAAATATAAATAGCCAATATATGCAGTGTTACTATACAAATGAAATTTGAGGGTAATCCAAGTTATTACAAGCAAGAACGTTTTAGACCCTTGAAAGAAAAGCGAAAATAAGTTCTCCATTAAGTGGATTATAGTTAATGTACAGTAGTTTGTTAGGTCAGTATTGTTCACTTGCCCAAATGGCCTTGACAAAGATCACTGACTCGTATGTGCAAGAATTGGAGGGTTGGGTACTGGAAGTATATGCAACCAGCCCAATGTGTTTTCCACCTCACAAAAAATTAAGAGCTTTATTAACATATGTTATAGACCAAAGAAATGTGGTCTTACTCTATAAAATGTTATTGTTTCTGTGATTAAATCAAATGGGAAAGCAAAGATGTCAGCTGATTAATTTGGCCAATCATAGTATGTCACTATAATGGTAAGATGAATTAATGCTCTGTCTGCCAACAACATTTGATAATGTTTTTATGTCTACTCATCTTTTAAAACCTTGGGTGGCCAAAGTGACAAAAATTGTT
Source organism: Montipora foliosa (assembly GCF_036669935.1). Classification (NCBI taxonomy): domain Eukaryota; kingdom Metazoa; phylum Cnidaria; class Anthozoa; order Scleractinia; family Acroporidae; genus Montipora; species Montipora foliosa. The sequence continues at coordinate 51,378,197 of NC_090874.1, read as the reverse complement.
TCTACTTTATGTGGCAAAGGGGTATGCATTAAATTATTAAATTTGAGACGAAAATATAGCAAGGCATACCATATCTTTTTAAAGTCTAAATTACTTGTTGATTTGTCACAGATAAATAGATAGTGATCTTGCATTTTTATTCATTAATGTATGTAACACTAAACCTCAGGAAGACTTTGCCTGTCACTTAAGAAGCCTAACCTGGCTCCTAGCCAAGTCTGGCCAAGACATGGAACATCTGTGAAAATGAAAATCTGTACTGCTATACTTCAGTGTAATCAATTAATTTGAACTGTGAAGTTCTCTATAATTGTCAATTCCATGTGTTAGTTCAACCATATGATGTTAAAGTCAACCAAATTTGAAAGGATACCTCTCTCTTTTATTGTTCTCTTTTAACTGATAGAGATGTTTGTTTTAACAAGAAATTCCTGTGTTCAAACTCTTAATTTCAGGTCATAGCCTCCTCTGAGGGTGACCACCGAAAATCTATGAAGATGACTGACTGCTATATTATAGTCACAACAAGAAATATATTATGGATGGTTCTCTCCGTGGTTGCTACGCTTGCTGTGGTCACTGGAATTATGACCCCCAAATGGCTGTATGGAAGCCCCAGACCATTTACAAATTCATCTGAAGGCACCACGGTAAACACATTTTACCAGCCTTCAATTGGGATCTACAACCGTTGTAGAAAAATTCAACGATCCATTGGAGGTGAACCTGAGCTGAACTGTTATACATATGTCCAAGACTTCATGGATATTCCATCAGCAGCTTGGAGAGCTTGCCTCTTTTTCCTGTGTTTTGGAACAGTTCTTCTTGGAGTCGCAGTATTAATGTCAATCGTTGGATTTTGTGTTCAAAGTATTGGAAAGAAGTCTATTTTCTCAGTTGGGGGCTTAATCCAGTCTGTAGCAGGTACAGTAATAACCTATAAATTACTTGCTCTGAAATGAACCATAAGGGTAACAGTTAGACCATCCAACATTGCATGGTTTTGTTTTAGGTCTGAGGTCAAGGAGGACAACATAGAGCTTTGCTCTTAAAATATTAAACTGATGTTAGTTTTGGCTTGTTTTATATACAGTCCCACTGAAGCAAAGAAATTTTGAAATCAAATCTTGAAGGTTTCTTGGTTTGTTTAAAATACTTGCATTTGGTACAAATTATTGATGCTGCATCAAGGCAGGGTGATAGCAGTATATGAAACCTGACATTTAACCCTTCCCTTCTTTTCCCGATATTCATAAAGCTTCTTTCTCCAGAGTTCCATCTATCAAAATTTGATAGATGGTACTCTGTGCATGTACATTAATAATGTTTGGGTGAATCACAGGTGCCCCAAGCTCTGTGTGAGTATGCCTGACAAAAATATATTAAGGATTTGTATGAGGATCCTGGTGAAAGGCTTAAGAAGATAATTATAAGAAAATTTTCTCAATTAAAAAGCCTAACCTTATTGCCGTTGTCCAACGTGATTTGAGCCATTTTTCAATTTCTCAGTTGTTGAACTTGATGCAACGTTATAATATAATCCCAAAGCTAGAAACTAAATTCTCAGGAGCCCACCTATTTGAGTCAAATATTCCTAGATAAAATGTTCCTTGGTCGCAATTCCACATGAGAATCAATTGACAAAGATAACTTCCATTTCAACTCACCATCGGCGCAATAGCAGTCCTGCGAGCGACCTTAGGTGGTAGTTTGTTCACTCAATTGGCAGGGCTGACAAAACGTTTTGAAGTAGGTGTCCCAATTTAGAAAGTAAATGGCAACTCATATGCGGGCATGGAAGGTGCAAGCTTGCTATGGGGGACCAGGGGCAATTTTGTTCCCCTGTTAAATTTTGAAAATATTTACATATGTAGGTACTTGGAAATGATAATTATTTTCAGCATTTTTCAGGTAGTTTTTGGACCTAAGAAAACAGTGAAAATTAAGTCAGCATGTACCATTTTTCGTGTTTATTGCCATTCTTTTTTCACAATCGATCTTAATCCTCTGAAAATTGTTCCTAAAGTACAATACATGCATGCACGTATTGCTACAAACTGAAGAGGATTTATTACATGTACTTTTTTCTTGAACTTCTCGATGTTTTAAATTTTAAAAACAGCTAGTTGAGACGAAAGTAACTGGCCGGGTACTGGCCCTTTTTGACAGCCCTGTTTTGAAAGAGGCACTTTATCACCAAAGTGGCCATGGCTCCAACTGTTGATAACAAACTGAGCCTTACCGAGGTGGTAGACCGTAGTTTGTCAACTGCAAATTTCTTTATTCTCCATTTGGCTCCCGACATGCCTGCATTGTCTCAGTCATCCAACCACATTCACAAAGCTGGGAAGCATTGAAAGATGCGAGAATGAGAGCCATAATGAACAAACTGAGGAGAAGAACTAAAATATCAGAGTTAAAGTGGTGTTAATTTTGCACATTCATGCCTCTTTATTAGTTACATGTAATAGGACTTTGTACATAGTAGGCTGTTCACAATTGTTACTGTATTTATCAAGCCTTCAAGGAATTAACATTAATTATAATATTAATATGCAAATGAACTTTGTTCCCAATAATGTTAGACTTTTTAATTGAGGATTTCTTCTTATAATTATCTTCTTAAGCCCTTTACCAGGATTCCTATACAAATCCGTATAATTATTTTTGTCGGCCATGCGCACACAGAGCCTGGGGCACCTGTGGGTGAATTGGCTCTAGTTGCAAAATTTTGTAACAATTGACATATCCTGCAATGTGGGAGAATTGACAATGTAATCATTAATGAAAGTAAGTGTACATGAAGTCTATACCTAACATCATCTTAGAGTGTTTTTTTTGTGTTCTGTGTGAATGTGTGGTTCCAGAAAATATCCAATTACCCGCACCATGGAAGACGTTTTGATTTGCCCTCCCCCAGGATTTTCTGTTCCAGGGGGTCATCAACCTCAGGAATGTCCAGAATTTTTGTACTTATAAAAAAGAAAGTGAATACCTAATACGGCAGAATTTTATTTCAACAGTGTATTAACATTAAATAAGGTTACCTTTAATAAAAATATAACGCTTTGTTAAGCTTATTATCCAGCTAAACTTTTAACTTCTTCACCATAAACTTTGCAAATTATGTTTGTCTTGTTTTTATGTAAGATTATAAGCTTAAAGTTGAGACTGCCAATTTAAATGTTTTGAATCCGTTGCAAAGTGAAAAACACCTTGTTCTGAGCTTCGGGAGATTGTAGATTGAAGCTAATCTCAATGGCCAGGAGGACTGACTTTTGTTTCAAAAGAGCATACGTAAGTATGTTTTTGTGCTCCAGATCGATCGTATGTTGCTTTCATGTTCGGAATTTCCAATGACCTTCTGTGGTGGGGGTATGGATATTTTCTGGAACCACACAATATTGTTTCGTGAAGTTTGTTTGTTTGCATGAAAACTACTCAAAAGTAAGTTACCACCCTCGTGCGAGAAACGAGACGAGACTGGTAACTTACTTTTGAGCGGTACTGAATAGAGATAACTTCATGGACAGCGCACGCATACAGGATTTTCGCACAAGTTGGTGGAGTATCTGAAATTGAACGTACAAAATCCCGTACAAAGCGCTTTCCATGCTGTAATTTGTTTATTTTATACATACTGAGATTTTTTTATTTATCCAGCTTTAATTGGTTCTCTAAAATAATTACAAAACTCCTGTATTAAATTCTCTTCGAAAAATTAAGTTTTTACTAAAATCGACGTGAAAATATCACCAATCAAAAATCATAACTGGTGCAAAGGATAGCAAACATTTCAATTCCTAATTAAATATGGAACTGCTCGTTTGAAAATAACGAAATAAGCAAATCCCAAATTGGTAAGCCAATAAAGGTACTGTAATGACCGCGAAAAAACCCGCGAAAACACAATTCACTTAAACCGTGGTTTGTGATTGGATGAAACGATTTTTTCACGTGTGAGAAACTCGTTTCGCCACTCTGATTGGTCCAAGGAAAATCTGAAACGCTTTTTCACACAGCATATGATGCGAAAATCTCAGTATATAAAAAATAATGTAAATTACCACTCATTTCACGTTTCCTGTGCTATGCAATCCTTGTTGCAAAGTGCATAGCATGCAGCATTGAAGCGTACGTTTTGGGTATTTGGACAACTTTGTTATACAAAGGTTATAAATTTCAGGCAACCTGTGCAGATTGGTTGAATGATCTTGATTTGTTTCTTCCTGTAGTCAAATGAGAGTCTCTATCCCTGCAAGACCTGTAAAGGAATTTTCAGCAAAATTGCTGTTTGTTGTGCTGATGAGATACCATTAATAAGAGCTACATGTACCTGTATGATCATCACGAATGAAATGCCTTCAAAGAAAAAAATAATTGTGTGTAAATACAACTTTTTTTGCTGGAAAATCTGTCCAGAAATACATAATAAATTAATTTATGTGTGCTTAATGTCACATAAATTTCGTCCACTTAACTATAGTCCCATTGCTAACATTAACAGTAATCCTATTGTTGTCTAATATCTTGTTGGCATTTTAAGTTCAAAGGACAGTGTGACAATAATTTAATATGTAAATATTCATACAGTTCCTTTCTTGCAATCCTGGACATAAAAGATGAACTTCTTAGACGCTTAATGAAAGTTCATTCTAAGATATACTTTTGATTTTTTTTCTGTACAGCCCTGTTCCTTGTCATTGGTCTTGTTTTATATCCAGCTGGTTGGGGCAATGATGATGTTGATGATCTTTGCACAATACGACCACTACAGAAACCTGGTGCATTTTTGATCAATGATTGTTCTCTAGGATGGGCCTTTTATGTGGTGTTAGGTGGAACATTGTCGTCATTTCTGTGCTCTTTGTTATCAGCGCAAGCTGAGAAGTCCACCTCAAGTGATATGGTGCAAGATGAGATTTCAGATGGAAAGACGTTCATTTTTTTAGTATAAAATTGACCAGCAAAGGACATGGATTCAGACATCAGCCACCTCCAGCACTACAATGGATATAAACATGTCCTCAGCAAACATTCATATCTATTTTAACTCCTGGACAGGACAGTAGAATTTCCCGGAGTTGGACAAAATTTAGAAGTTCTCTTAGGACTCAACGAAAACAGGAATACATACTGAAACCTAGGCATTTTGTGTTTGTTTTAGAAAGAGCCGAACTAGAGTCTTTTCAAATAAACTATAGTCCTATTCATTTTAGATGCTGCTTTTGATGACAGCTCAGTGAATCATCAAATTTAAGTCTGAATTTAGCTGGTATAAGAAAATTAGTGAAATGAAAACCAGGAAAGTTGTGGAGGATTTTAGATATTTTAGAAATTCAAGCTCATATTGAGTTCATGCATCTGATAATGCTGCTGTATGATAGAGCTGAATCAACACAATTTTCAATAGTTTTACATTAAACTTATCTGTGATGTGGCTTTGTACACCACTTAAGTTGATCACTCCTGTAATATTTTTGGTTCAGAACTTGAAATTTCATGGGAGGAGAGGTGGTGCAAAAAAGGGGGTCTTGGATTTTTGTACAGGAATAAAGTGGGGTAGTCTTATACTGTATATGGCACTGCTAGTTGCTGACATCACACAGTGGGATTAGTAACAGCAGTGTGTAGCAGTCTGTAATAAAAGGCTGGATTACAGACATGTGGAAGAGCAGAGGTATGGAGTCAGATAACATTTTAGCATGCTCCCCTCCCTTTGTACCAGCAAACCTGTCCCCCCTCTCTGAAAGTGTTAAACTGTTCTTAAGTTGGCTCCATAAGTGACAATCTAAATAAACAACTTTAATTACCAAGCTTTCATGTGCATGTCATTCCTCTCTTCCTATATATATGAGGTACAAATTGTGAGTGTGATGATTTAATAATTATGTGGACATACTTCATTATTAAACTTTGGAATGTAGGATAGTATGACAATAAGGCTCTGTTAACTGAATTTGAATAGTGGTTAGTTGTAAATAAAATTAAGTTTTAAATAGAAATTGGTACCAGCAATTTGATTGAGTAAAATATTTGCCAGGAGGCTTGATGAATTACTTTGGCCGCTTTATTTGGTTAAACCCTGTCTGCAGTAAGATGTTGGGAGGGAAAGGTGTACAAAGAGGATCACATGTTTTGTTCTTAAAATAAGGGCCATTCCATTTAAAATCCACACCCCCCTGTTGACGAGGGGGGTCTGAAGAGCATTTCTAAGGGGGTCCATGTTTTGGCACTCTTTCATCTTTCAAATATTTCTGAAGGGTATTGGAAAAAATCGCCATTCTTCTGAGAGTGGAAATGAAATATCAACTTTTTCTGAAGGGGGGAATGTGTCGGCACTTTGATCTCCTACTTCTTAAGGGGTGAAATTCGCACACTCTCGTCAACAGGGGGGATGTGGATTTTAACTGGAATGGCCCTAACCCGGGGGCCCTAAGCTTACATTTATCATAGAGAGGTGTATTCCGTGAATTTTTCATTTCTGATAGTTTGTGATTTAATGTCGCATTTCCCGCCGGTATTTACATTAAACACACACTACAATAACAAAACGCAAGAGACAATGTTGGCGTAAAAGAGGGGGGCGGGACCGCTCCACGATCGGCGTGACAGACGACTTCCGTAGCGTGACTGAAAGCCTGAACTTATCTCCCCGACGCACGAGGCGAACCGCGCCGGATCGGACAAGTTGTAGGCCGGTAAAAGCCAAATAATGATATTCAAGCCTATCTCTCCACGGTACTACGAGCCAAACCTCCGGCCAGCATCGTGCTATAATGGAAAGAGTGTAGGCGGTAACAATAGCTCAAGCCTCCTTATCCGCCCAGCACTACGAGCCGACTCCGCCGGCACGTGTTGGATCGGGCAAGAATAAAGGCAGATAGAGAGCGTAAAATGGCATAGCATGAAAAACACCGAAGCTTGGGGAAGGCGCTGCGAGACTTAACCGAAGCTTGTACCGAGAGGTGAACCCGAATTTATTAAACACCTCCGAAGGGAGGGAGGGTGGGAATATAATTCGTAAACAGTAAAGGTACTCCTCACAGTAAACTATAGAGCTCACAGAGTGATACTTTAGACTTTACTAGACCTTTTATACTGAGACTAATGTCTAGGACTAAACCAATGGTGACTAACGTAACATCTAATACAAACAACTTCTGTAGCGCTCAACGCGACATGAATGGGGATAATTGTTGCTGTTCGCCAATACAGATGAAGGATATAACTGTAAGCAGACAGTATTAAAGACAAGGATAAAGGAACTCAGTTCGAATTGTTAGAATACAGGAATCCATTCATGTCTCGTTTGCGTTGCGTAATGTTTACGAAATATCGCTCCATTAACTACGATTCACAACGCTTTTGTGAAGCTTTATATAGATATGTCCACCACCCCCTCCCGTGGTGAAAGGCATCCTTCCTGTACTGATTAAGACTCTCATTTTTTTACATGATGGGGATAATAATTTTTTTTTGGTCAGCTTCTCAGCGTTCCGGAATCCTAAATCCATGAATCTGATTGGCTAATCGCGCGCTCCAGCGGTCTGGATTTTTTCATCCGGACCTCGAGTACGGACCGCCCCCAAAATTTCCAACTTTAGCAACTTTTCAAGCTTTTTGTAACAGCGTAAAAGTGTCGAAAACAACGTAAAATGTACATATTTTTAGACAGAGTTGTGTGTTGCTTTGATTTGAATCTCATTACTCAACTTTAGTTCAAGCCGTGCACTCCTTTTTTCCGTAACGTAACGGACAGTTTAGGCCCATTCACAGCAATCCCGTAGACAAAAATAAATACCTTATTTGCTGGCCTAGGTCGGTCCGTATTGGGAAAAACTGTGCCCTTGGTATCGAGAATGGCCCTCGACCTGCGGCTGCGGCCTCGGGCCATACTCGAGACCAAAGGCACAGTTTTTACTGCTGGTTGAATTTGTGTGTGGTGTACTTGGATTACCCACTTGTCTTGTTTTCTGTATCTGAAGGTTACAAGTTAATTAATCCGTGATATTGGCTTTGGGCAATAATTAAGCTACAATTGGCGACAAAATTTTTGACATACTGACCTTTTCAACTACCTATTCCGTCATTCTTAAGTCCATGCTAGGCTACCCTATTCTGCCACTTCCCAAAACAATGTTGTGTCGTAATTCCTGTGATCTTCGACTGAAAACAGACAACATTGAATGGGGGAGGGGGGGTCTTTTGGGAAAATTTATATCAACATACAAATAGCCCTGTTATTTTACGCATAAAACTGTACACACACTTTTGACGCCGATTGTAGTTAAGATCAGACGGGAGTTAGTCCAGCATGCAGCACTGACAAAGGCACTTCATAAGCTCACGTGTACCCGTACCCTCCCCCCTCCATACCTAGCCGTACTCATCCTTAGCGGCACTTTAGCGTCCTTACTCATCCGTAGCCTTATGACTTAAGCGTCTTTAGTCATCCTTTAGCAACGTAAGTCCTCTTCAGTAGAAATACTTAAGCATCCTTAGTCATCCCTAGCTGTACTTCTGTTTAACGTCATTAGTCATCCTTAGCGGTATTTTAAGCGTCGTTAGCCTTCCTCTAGCATCCTTAATCTTCCCTAGCTATTCCTTAGCAGTGTTTAACG
>NC_090874.1:51334573-51367073 GCF_036669935.1 Montipora foliosa | reverse complement strand
TTCATTTACCTTCATTCACGTTCATTTACCTTAATATACCTTCACTGACGTTCATTTACCTTCAGCTACATTCATTTACCTTCATTTTCCTTCATTCGCCTTCATTTACCTTCACCTATCTTCATTCACGTTTATCTACCTTCATCTACCATTATCTACCTTCATCTACCTTCATCTTCCTTCATTCAAATTTATCTACTTTCATCTACCTTCATTCATGGTCATCAACCGGCATTCACATTCATCTACCCTCATTTACATTCATTTGCCTTAGTTAATATACCGTTATTCACGTTCATCTACCTTCATTCACGTTTATTTACCTTCACACACCTTCATTCACGTTCATTTACCTTCATCTACCTCCATCTATCTTCATCGGCCTTTATCTACGTTCATCTACCTTCATCTCGTGACCTTCATCTACCTTCATTTACCTTCATCTACCTTCATTCACATTCATCTACCTTCAGTTACCTTGATATATCTTCATCTGCCTTTATTCACGTTCATTTACCTTCATCTACCTTCAATTACCTTCATATGCCTTCATTAACATTCATTTCTGACCTTAATATACCTTCATTCACGTTCATTTACCTTTTGTTACCCACATTTCTTTTCATCCGCATTCATTTATCGTCATTTACCTTTATTCACGTTCATTTACCTTCATGTACCTTCATTTACCTTCACTAACGTCCATTTACCTTCAGGCTACCTTCATCCGCGCTCATATACCTTCATTTACCTTTATTCACGTTCATCTACCTTCATCTGCCTTTATTCACGTTCATCTACTTTCATCTGCCTTTATTCACGTTCATTTACCTTCAACTACCGTCACTTATACCCCTTCATCATACCTTCATTCACGTTCATATATCTTATCTTACCTTCATTAACATTCATTTACCTTAATATACCCATATTCACGTCCATTTACCTTTAGCTACCTACATCTACCTTCATCCGCGTTCATTCACCTTCATCTATCTTGTTTTACCTTCATCTACCTTCATTCACGTTCATTTACGTTATAATATACTCCGAGAAAATAGGAAAATAGGGAAGACAGTGGCCAAAAATAGGAAAAAATAGGAATTCTCATCCCAAAATAGGAACAAAATAGGAAGCTTTCCTTGGATTCTAGCCTCTTAAGAGGGGTCTGAATGGGAGAATAGCTTTCACGACTAAGATTACAAAATTTGGCTTTTCACGGCTAATGGTTATTTTTTTCCCGTCACGGTTAACTTACATGAAAAACAAAGAAAATCCCTCGTTGAAAATGAAAGTCTTTTTTTGCTCTTTAGGGTTCTCTGTGTTAGTTAGTGGGGTGTTAGTACTCATTGAAAAGAATAAGTCATTGGTCATCAGAATGCGACTTACATTTTTGTCAAGACCTCCAACTGGGTGCAAGAGAGGATGAGGTAAGAGAACGGATTCCCCATACACGGGCCAATAATGTCAATAATAGTTTTTGTAAAATTTCATCTTAGCTACGCAGCTATTTTTAGAGAGGCACCTGATTGGCCAGTTGTAATGACGGAATGAAATTTTAAATATGCGTGGCGTTGGGAACGAAAACTTAAAATAGCTTTGCGAAACCAAAAATAGATTTTAAAAACTGTGATGGGCATAAGGGTCCGTTCCCTTACCTCATCTTCTCTTGCTGGGGGTTATTTGGGACTTGTTTTGACTTGTCAGACAAGCTTAGCGAGATCGAATGTTCACGAGAAGAGCAAAGGAGGTAAAACGGTGTCGAAGGCTCTTAAGTCTCTAAATACTTCGAAATCGTGACTTCCTATTCCACTTTTAAAAGTAAAAAAAATCACGCTAAATGCTTTTGATTTTTTTTCACTCCTAACGGTTAACTTTTCTTGACGTTTCTCGGCTAACGGTTAACCCAATTGAGACCCTCTCCTAACAAAGCCAACAACAGCTCTATTCCACAAAGCAATGCCTTATTCAATACCTAACACTTACAGACAAGATGGCATGCATCCTTCATAGAAACAAGCTAGTGTTAAAACTTCTTACTAAGTAAAACTTGGTGCACAACGGAGGTTGCACCAACATGGCGGCTCCTCGATCCATAGAAAAATCTGCATAGTTGCGGGAAATGATTCGACAAATAACTCAGAAACAATGCATCGCACAGACCTAAGAATTGGTGAGGCGATTTATAAATTTGTCTCCTACAACATTCCAAGTTTTTGGCTTTCTTCATTCGTGTGATAGACATAAAGGTGATGTTTCAGAATTTGTCATGAATGTTACAGGAACTTTTCATAACGATGCGATGTTGCGGCAGATCACAGAGGCGGTCATGATTATTACTCCCCACTCTTTGTATCACTTACTTGTTAACATGTTAACGGCTAAGTCCTTGTTTGTATGTTTTTCTTGTACTTTTTCTGCAGAACTTGGCTCCGCCGTGTAAGGGTCCATATCGGTCCATATAAGAAGTACTAATTAAAACATCTGCTGTTTTAGGTCAATGTGGGCTCAAGTATGAACATCACGTGACAGATGTCCAGTTCAAATGAGGTGAGCGAGCGAGTTCACCTTAATCTGGTATGGTTATCATATTATAAGTGGATTTTTGGGCCATCTTCCTCCATAGAAACCCCCACGCTGACATCATTAAGCCGGAATGTGGGTAAAGGCAACATTCTGAAAGAAAACAGAGGTGAGAGATAGTTTCATGCAGACTGGGACGCCTAAAATGCTCTGTTGTAAACATGGCGGTTCACGAGTGAAGTTATCTCTCTGGCCTTTCTGTGGACGAATTCCAGGACCTACCGATACAATTTGGGCAAGTTCTGAAAGATAAAAACTTCAATCAATGCGGTATTTTGCTGGTAGGACTGGGTGGCCCGACACTTATTAAAAAAAAAAAAATGTATGAAATGAGAATCGGGAGTCTTCCCTTGTCATGGAATGGCAGAATTACCCAGAATTCGTTTTGGGCATGAGCGAGGCAACTTAAGAAGCACGAGACTGGCCCTCATCGAATAGCTGGAGCGCGGCCAGAGGAAAATATTTCTAGCCAGATACTCAGGATTAGGCCTGGTGTTTTCTGTTAACTTAGAGTCTAGATTTCTGAACAAGTTTTTCATAGAAAATTCGCGAGAAAGTCAGTTGTGCTTTCAATTCGCTGTAATCTGTGTGTCAAAGAAACGGTATAATGTAAATAAGAGAATAACGAGATTTATATTTGCAGATCACCTGTCCTCTTACTACTAAAGTCAAACTCTACATCTGTATGCACTAAGCGCATTCAGAATTTCCTCATATTTCTTTACAAAAGTATGTTTTTGTTTTTTGGAAAAAAAAGGGTTTTTCTGTTTATCTGAAAAATACGTTTTCTCTCCCGTCCTCTTCTTATGCATGATCTTCACGGAAATTACATTCTGTCCCTCAATAAACCTAGAACAACCAGTTATGGTCTTACTTCTTTTTTCTTACGTATCAGCTAAGTTGCGGAATGCGCTACCTGATGTTTTCCGTACCTATGAGTTTACTGGTTTTAAAAGAGAATCGAGGGCCGCTTTTTGTACAGCGGCTTTTTTTTTTCATGAATATATCTTTGAACATTATGTATTTAGTATGTATCTGTATAGCTGCAAATGTAATGTAACGAAGACATTAGCTCCTGTAGTTATTCTGAAATTGGAGATGAAATAAAGTTTATGCATGCATGCATGTATGTATGTTAGTTTAGTAGGGGGCGTGCGCACACTTTGTAATCTGCGACCTTCAGTGGTTACCACATGTCAGATAAAATGACTTTTCCCTTGCATATTTAAGCCGTCGAATGCTTACCTTAAATTGACAAGGGCGGTTTGGAGCTGTGAGTAGGCGTGGGATTTGTCTCATATGGTTTAGGGGCCGACATATCCCTCCCTCAATGCCGTACCGGGAGGCAAGGTCGGTAGCAGAAAGCAGCGAAGGGCCAACTGCGTCCAAAAGCGGTCGCACGGGCCGAAATCCCGGGATGACTCGTTTGGTACGACGCTCCAGCGCCGGTGTCTGGAGGTACTGCGTTTTTCTCTCTTGTTCAAACATTCCGTCAGCGCATGCGTAAATGTTCTAGTTCTCCGATACCTAGCCTAGCCTAGCAAAAAAATTAACATGCTGTTTTTTTACCAGCAATTGACATTTCAATTGATTCTACAGGCATAAACTTAACGTAAGAACCGTGCGTGTCTGGTCTTCTCAGTCGAGACAGAGGTGAGAGATGGTTTCATGCAGACTGGGACGCCTAAAATGCTCTGTTGTAAACAAGGCGGTTCACGAGTGAAGTTGTCTCTCTGGCCTTTCTGTGGACGAATTCCAGGACCTACCGATACAATTTGGGCAAGTTCTGAAAGATAAAAACTTCAATCAATGCGGTATTTTGCTGGTAGGACTGGGTGGCCCGACACTTATTAAAAAAAAAAAAATGTATGAAATGAGAATCGGGAGTCTTCCCTTGTCATGGAATGGCAGAATTACCCAGAATTCGTTTTGGGCATGAGCGAGGCAACTTAAGAAGCACGAGACTGGCCCTCATCGAATAGCTGGAGCGCGGCCAGAGGAAAATATTTCTAGCCAGATACTCAGGATTAGGCCTGGTGTTTTCTGTTAACTTAGAGTCTAGATTTCTGAACAAGTTTTTCATAGAAAATTCGCGAGAAAGTCAGTTGTGCTTTCAATTCGCTGTAATCTGTGTGTCAAAGAAACGGTATAATGTAAATAAGAGAATAACGAGATTTATATTTGCAGATCACCTGTCCTCTTACTACTAAAGTCAAACTCTACATCTGTATGCACTAAGCGCATTCAGAATTTCCTCATATTTCTTTACAAAAGTATGTTTTTGTTTTTTGGAAAAAAAAGGGTTTTTCTGTTTATCTGAAAAATACGTTTTCTCTCCCGTCCTCTTCTTATGCATGATCTTCACGGAAATTACATTCTGTCCCTCAATAAACCTAGAACAACCAGTTATGGTCTTACTTCTTTTTTCTTACGTATCAGCTAAGTTGCGGAATGCGCTACCTGATGTTTTCCGTACCTATGAGTTTACTGGTTTTAAAAGAGAATCGAGGGCCGCTTTTTGTACACCGGGTTTTCTTTTTCATGAATATATCTTTGAACATTATGTATTAAGTATGTATCTGTATAGCTGCAAATGTAATGTAACGAAGACATTAGCTCCTGTAGTTATTCTGAAATTGGAGATGAAATAAAGTTTATGCATGCATGCATGTATGTATGTTAGTTTAGTAGGGGGCGTGCGCACACTTTGTAATCTGCGACCTTCAGTGGTTACCACATGTCAGATAAAATGACTTTTCCCTTGCATATTTAAGCCGTCGAATGCTTACCTTAAATTGACAAGGGCGGTTTGGAGCTGTGAGTAGGCGTGGGATTTGTCTCATATGGTTTAGGGGCCGACATATCCCTCCCTCAATGCCGTACCGGGAGGCAAGGTCGGTAGCAGAAAGCAGCGAAGGGCCAACTGCGTCCAAAAGCGGTCGCACGGGCCGAAATCCCGGGATGACTCGTTTGGTACGACGCTCCAGCGCCGGTGTCTGGAGGTACTGCGTTTTTCTCTCTTGTTCAAACATTCCGTCAGCGCATGCGTAAATGTTCTAGTTCTCCGATACCTAGCCTAGCCTAGCAAAAAAATTAACATGCTGTTTTTTTTACCAGCAATTGACATTTCAATTGATTCTACAGGCATAAACTTAACGTAAGAACCGTGCGTGTCTGGTCTTCTCAGTCGAGACAGAGGTGAGAGATGGTTTCATGCAGACTGGGACGCCTAAAATGCTCTGTTGTAAACAAGGCGGTTCACGAGTGAAGTTGTCTCTCTGGCCTTTCTGTGGACGAATTCCAGGACCTACCGATACAATTTGGGCAAGTTCTGAAAGATAAAAACTTCAATCAATGCGGTATTTTGCTGGTAGGACTGGGTGGCCCGACACTTATTAAAAAAAAAAAAAATGTATGAAATGAGAATCGGGAGTCTTCCCTTGTCATGGAATGGCAGAATTACCCAGAATTCGTTTTGGGCATGAGCGAGGCAACTTAAGAAGCACGAGACTGGCCCTCATCGAATAGCTGGAGCGCGGCCAGAGGAAAATATTTCTAGCCAGATACTCAGGATTAGGCCTGGTGTTTTCTGTTAACTTAGAGTCTAGATTTCTGAACAAGTTTTTCATAGAAAATCGCGAGAAAGTCAGTTGTGCTTTCAATTCGCTGTAATCTGTGTGTCAAAGAAACGGTATAATGTAAATAAGAGAATAACGAGATTTATATTTGCAGATCACCTGTCCTCTTACTACTAAAGTCAAACTCTACATCTGTATGCACTAAGCGCATTCAGAATTTCCTCATATTTCTTTACAAAAGTATGTTTTTTTTTTTTTGGAAAAAAAAGGGTTTTTCTGTTTATCTGAAAAATACGTTTTCTCTCCCGTCCTCTTCTTATGCATGATCTTCACGGAAATTACATTCTGTCCCTCAATAAACCTAGAACAACCAGTTATGGTCTTACTTCTTTTTTCTTACGTATCAGCTAAGTTGCGGAATGCGCTACCTGATGTTTTCCGTACCTATGAGTTTACTGGTTTTAAAAGAGAATCGAGGGCCGCTTTTTGTACACCGGGTTTTCTTTTTCATGAATATATCTTTGAACATTATGTATTAAGTATGTATCTGTATAGCTGCAAATGTAATGTAACGAAGACATTAGCTCCTGTAGTTATTCTGAAATTGGAGATGAAATAAAGTTTATGCATGCATGCATGTATGTATGTTAAGTTTAGTAGTAGGGCGCGTGCGCACACTTTGTAATCTGCGACCTTCAGTGGTTACCACATGTCAGATAAAATGACTTTTCCCTTGTATATTTAAGCCGTCGAATGCTTACCTTAAATTGACAAGGGCGGTTTGGAGCTGTGAGTAGGCGTGGGATTTGTCTCATATGGTTTAGGGGCCGACATATCCCTCCCTCAATGCCGTACCGGGAGGCAAGGTCGGTAGCAGAAAGCAGCGAAGGGCCAACTGCGTCCAAAAGCGATCGCACGGGCCGAAATCCCGGGATGACTCGTTTGGTACGACTTTCCAGCGCCGGTGTCTGGAGGTACTGCGTTTTTCTCTCTTGTTCAAACATTCCGTCAGCGCATGCGTAAATGTTCTAGTTCTCCGATACCTAGCCTAGCCTAGCAAAAAAATTAACATGCTGTTTTTTTACCAGCAATTGACATTTCAATTGATTCTACAGGCATAAACTTAACGTAAGAACCGTGCGTGTCTGGTCTTCTCAGTCGAGACAGAGGTGAGAGATGGTTTCATGCAGACTGGGACGCCTAAAATGCTCTGTTGTAAACAAGGCGGTTCACGAGTGAAGTTGTCTCTCTGGCCTTTCTGTGGACGAATTCCAGGACCTACCGATACAATTTGGGCAAGTTCTGAAAGATAAAAACTTCAATCAATGCGGTATTTTGCTGGTAGGACTGGGTGGCCCGACACTTATTAAAAAAAAAAAAATGTATGAAATGAGAATCGGGAGTCTTCCCTTGTCATGGAATGGCAGAATTACCCAGAATTCGTTTTGGGCATGAGCGAGGCAACTTAAGAAGCACGAGACAGCTCTCATCGAATGGCTGGAGCGCGGCCAGAGGAAAATATTTCTAGCCAGATACTCAGGATTAGGCCTGGTGTGTTCTGTTAACTTAGAGTCTAGATTTCTGAACAAGTTTTTATAATAGAAAATTCGCGAGAAAGTCAGTTGTGCTCTCAATTCGCTGTAATCTGTGTGTCAAAGAAACGGTATAATGTAAATAAGAGAATAACGATATTTATATTTGCAGATCACCTGTCCTCTTACTACTAAAGTCAAACTCTACATCTGTATGCACTAAGCGCATTCAGAATTTCCTCATATTTCTTTACAAAAGTTTTTGTTTTTTGGAAAAAAAAGGGTTTTTCTGCTTATCTGAAAAATACGTTTTCTCTCCCGTCCTCTTCTTATGCATGATTTTCACGTAAATTACATTCTGTCTTTCAATAAACCAAGAAGAACCAGTTACGGTCTTAGTTCTTTTTTCTTACGTATCAGCTAAGTTGCGGAATGCGCTACCTGATGTTGATCTGTACCTTAAGTTTACTGGTTTTAAAAGAGAATCCAGGACCGCATTTTTTACAGCGGCTTTTCTTTTTAATGAATATATCCTAAATTTTTATGTATTTAGCTATGTATTTCTATATTCTATATATTTTAGTTGTAAATGTAATGTTTGGCATATATTAGGTCTTGTAGTTATTCTGAAGTTCGAGATGAAGTAAACTTGTTGCATGTTTTTATGTTTCTTTTAGAAGGGGGTGTGCGTACACTTAATAATCTGCAACTCTAGTGCCTACTATATGAGAGATAAAATGACTTTTGCTTTGAATATTTAATCTGTCGAAATCTTTCGGTAAATTGTAATGACAAGGGCGGTCTGGAGCTGTGAGTAGGAGTGGGATGTGTCTTATATGGTTTAGGGGCCGACATATATCTCCCTCAATGCCGTACCGGGAAGAAGGTCGGTAACAGAAAGCAGCGAAGGGCCAACTGCGCCTCCAAAAGCGATATCGCTGGCTGAAGTCCCGGGATGACTCGTTTGGTACGACACTACAGCTAAGTAATTGTAGGTACTTGGTGTATTTTGTCATTTAGTGGTTTTCTATTGCACAAAATTATCTAAACACAGTAAAACCTTCAGGGTTAGGATTAGGGTTGGTGCTTATTAATACAGGGATATTTTTGTGCGGCTCAAAACTATGGGGAGAAAGCAGAACTCAGCAAGTGCTCCTATTGTAACACCCAAAAAGAAAAATTGGGGGTAACCACGCATTTTTCAGAGATAATTAAGCTTTAATTTGGAAAAGAACGCCATACATTGCTTTGTATTTGAAAGGTTTTTACAACTATTGTTGATCAATTATCTTCAAAAAATGCGTGGTTACACTTGTTAATAACTTGGACAGATACCGTAATCTCTTTCTCGCAGCTGTAGATGATTGTGTTTCTAAAACAAACGTTAGGTTGGTCAATAGTGCTCCATGGATTGACGCTGAAGTTCTGAAAGTTTTGAGAAAGAAGGAGAGACTCAGAAAGAAAGCTAAAAAGTCCTCCTCTGTTTATCACTTGGCAACTTTCCGAAGGCGTCGGGCGGAACTCAAGTCCCTCATCAAATGGAAACGTAAACAGTATTTTAAAGGACTGTCATCTACTTTGACAGAGAATCCCAAGCAATTTTGGGCTTATTATCAATCCAAATATATATAAGAACAAAAGTCTTCCATCTTCTGTCCGATATAATGGAGACAATGTGTCTGACGCTCAGGATAAAGCCGAGCTATTTAACAACTATTTTAATTCAGTTTTTAGGAGTGATGACTGTGCCCCTTTGCATGAAGACTGCTTTCTCGGTGACTTTGATGTTGGTGCAGATGTTTTGAATAACGTCGACTTTCCCCGGCTATTGTTTTGAAATTCTTGGAACAGTTAAACATCTGTAAATCCTGCGGACCAGGTAATGTAACATCACGGCTGTTGAAAGAGTGTGCAAATTCGATTGTATCTCCTCTTTGCACCTTGTTCAACAAACAACTCCGTAGTGGTTGTTTTCCAAAGATGTGGAAGGTGGCTAATCTGGTTCCAGTTTTTAAGTCTGGTGACAAGGAAATGGTTGAAAACTATAGAGGGATCAGTCATTACTGTGTATTATCTCCAAAGTCCTTGAAAAGTGCGTTTTTGCATGTGTTTTTCCCTTTTTCCAGTCTAAGCTTTACCATCTACAAGACGGCTTTGTTAAAGGACTTTTATGTGTTACAAGTCAGACTTCTCAGATCTACATTTGCCTTTGCCAAAGCACTTGATGAGAAGAAACAGCTTGATGCAGTATTTCTGGATTACAGTAAAGCATTTGATTCTGTTTCATTTAACTGCTTATAAGGAAACTGTATAGCGTTGGTATAAGAGGGAACTTGCTATCTTAGTTTAGAAGCTATCTGACATCGTTTGCATATGACAGTTATAGATGGCTGTGCATCTCCGGTGTGCCTCAGGGGTCCATCCTGGGACCCTTGTTGTTTATAATATACATAAACAGTGCCCCAAGTGTGACAGATGCCAAGACGACTGTCCAACTCTATGCGGATGATATGAAGTGTTATCGAGTTATTGATAACGGTGCTGACGCAGTTCAACTACAAAGAGACTTACTAAGTTTGACTGATTGGTCGTCTGAGCATTTCACGAACTTCAACGCTAATAAGTGTAAGCATCTTGTCATGACAAAGAAAAAAAAGTTTTGTGCACACATCATATAATCTGAGCGGGTCACAAGTTGCAGTCGTTTCAATAGAGAAAGATCTTGGTGTTCATGTTTCTTCGAGTTTATCATGGAACGATCACATTGACTTAGTTATAAGTAAAGCGAATAAGATGTTGGGTATTATCTACAGAACGTGCACCATTGATTGCGACCAAAAAACTATGTTGGTTCTATATAAATCGTTGGTACGACCGCAGCTGGAGTACGCATCTCAAGTTTGGTCTCCCTATACTAAAGAAAAAATTAAGGCCCTTGAGTGTGTTCAAAGGCGTGCCACCAAATTTATCTTAAAATGTGATTTAACTTATCCAGAACGTTTAGCTAAATTAGGTCTTTTGCCTCTCGAGTTTAGAAGGGAGGTTTTAGATTTATGTTTCTTTTTTAAATGTCTTAAGGGGCATATTGATTTTGACGTCCTCTCGTATGTTAGCTTCAAATCATATAAGTACGATATGAGAAATTCAGAAGCCATACTTGCCAAGGGTCGTTTTAGAACCGACGTTTTTAAATTCTCATTTTTTAATCGTATTGTAAATGTATGCAATGGTCTGCCTGTAGCTATTAGGACAATTGATCGAGTATCATTGTTTAGTAAGAAAGTGAATCAGTTTTATATCAGTAAATTTAACTTAAGTAAGGATAATTGTTTATAGTTTTTGATCACGTATTGTCTATGTTAGTTTTTTTTATGTATTTTGCATTTTATCACATGCAGTTTATTTAAAATAAGGAATCTAGAATTCTGTATAAACTGGCCTAATTACTCAGATTTCCCTCTTTTTATACTTGTACATATATTTAATTCTTTGTTTTTGTTTTTCTTTTGATCATCTGTGTAATTGAATTTGAGTAAATAAATAAATAAATAAATAATGGTGTCAATATATTTGGAACTCGCCCCAGTTTCCTGCGCAATTCCGGAATAGCGTGCCTGCTCTCGACGAAGGAATTGGAGCCTGGACACTAATTTTGGCACCAACAGTCGCTCGGACGCAATGGAGGATTTTCTGCAGCGCACAAAGGTGTTTATAGCCTCTAATAGATCTTCCCTTTCCCCTTGATTGGCTCTGCCTGTTTATTCAGCGGTGATCAAAGCAGTTTAGTGATTTACCGGAATTATATCATGTTTCATTTAGTACTGCTCGTCGAGTCTGGAGGAGTTCCAAGAAGTTTACGTGGTCCTGGGAAATGAGGCTTGTGATTTAGACTCCATGGTGTCATCTCTGATTTACGCGCTCTCTTTTTCCAAGGTAAGTTCTCTTGAGCAGTGACCTGCCTAATAGGGAGCTTTAGCAACGACAACGGCGACGGCAACGAGAACGTCACAAATTTGCATATTTAGTGCCAAAAAAAAAAAAATTGCTTTGCACGCTCTGCACGTGCGTTTTTCATTTTTGTCCATTTCTTTGCCGTCGTCAACAAAACAGCAACGTGAAATAGCCAAATTTGAGGTTTTATTGAGGACGTCAGCACTTGGATCATGGAGATAAAATTTTCATTTTCTCCCCCAAACTAAGCGTGACTGATATCGGTTTCACAATTGACGGACTGCCACACCATTGTCATGTTTAAGAGCTTGGACTAGTAGCGAAGTGATTACAATAACGCAAATTTATGTTTTGAGGTGACGTTCTCGTTGCTGTTCCCGTCGTCGTTGCTAAAACTCCCTAATTGCTAAATATCTACAGGGACGGCAGAGCCGATGGGGCATTTCAAGCAAAAAGGAAAAATAAGAAGTAAAACACTTTCATTTTTGATATCTCGTCGAGAACGCTGAAAGTAGCTTTTCCGAGCTTCAAGATTTCAAAAATTTCTGCCGGAGAATTCCCCCAGAATCCGCTACAAGTTAGCTTCTCCGGCGCTTCCTTGTTAGCCCTTGTTGTTGTTAGCCCTTGTTAGCTCCCCTCCCCCCCCCCCCCCCCCAACCCCCTCAAATAGAAAATATGCTCTGCCGCCCCTGAGCTATTAGAATATAGGGTCACTTACATCAACAGGTATTTTCAATCTGTATTGGACAAACAGAGGGTGTAAAGTGCAAGTTGGAGGTCACGGTCGCAGTTCATTGTTTTACCATAACTGAAACAAACCAAACCTTCACAAAGATGCTAACCTTATGCCTAAACATTGTTTAAAGCATAGTGTTTAGGCTAATGTTGTTATTATTGTTTGATGTTTCGCTGTAATTTTACGACATTATATTAAATGTTACATTAAAGACTGCACACAAATTATAGATTTTATTGTTTTAAGTGACATTATTGAAGGAGCCACTACTTTCGTGGGGATCGTTACTTTTGGGGGGACCGTTACTGTCGGTTTTTTACGGTAGTAAAGGTTTGGGTTGTTTCAGTGGTGAAACAATGATCCGCAACAATGATCCGCAACAATGATCTGCAACCTGTCACCACAGTGACCTTGTATTCTTTTGTTTCTGAGACGTTGGATTGGGATTGTGTAAGATTGTCACATTTACGAAATTCATTTAGTTGACCCCATATGGAGGAGATATTTCCATCTTTGACAAAAGTATATTATGGTTTTTGTTCGATTCTAAAAGAAGCAATCTGTTATCCATTCAGTGCATGTATTTTTGATCAATAGTTGTTCTGTTATTTTTCCTTGGGAATTGGTGTGACAGACTGCCATTTTAAGGTCTTCTGTTTGTTTCCTATCGATATTTACCGGTAATTGCATCCATAAGAGATTTATTTGCTGCTTGGTTTTTTTTTCCTTTTATTTATCTAACAAAAGGAATGACTATAAGTATAGATTGTGTATGAGGTAATTATCACCATCAAATAAATGTAATGTTCCTTTACCAAGACTTTGTCAAATTTCCCTGGAAAACCGGCAGCTGTTATCCCAGTGTTCAACATACCTCGGCAAGATTTTTGTCTGCGAACTGAGGCAGTTTTCCTGTTTGCAAGATTTCACATTGAACCTCGTCTCTTCACATTCATTGATGATATTGACTTGCAAATGTTATTGGATACAAAGAGACTTAAACTTGTGTTAGTGGATCACAATGTTTTAGCTCAGGCACAGAAACATATGGATGTAGCAGTAATTGAAATTTTAGGTGAGTACAACAACGTGTGCAAACTCTCAGTTTTGTAATCAACTGATTTAGTGGTATCTCCAGTGCAAGAGTTAGGAGTGCGGTAAGGTATCTTGCAGCGTCGCATGGCATCCAAAGTGGACGGGTTATTGAGGATGATGATTATGATAATGATAATATAAAATCATGATCGAGAAATTGCCACTGGATTTTGCAGTCACCATGAATATCCCACCTGGTTTAGGTTTTCCCCCGGGTACTCTGGTTTTCCCCTCTCCTTAAAAACCAACACTCCAAATTCCAATTTGTTCTGGATTAGAGGGCCACAAGTTAGAAAACTGTGATAGGTTATTGCATCTCCCTCTCTAAATAAATTTATCTTATTGGGAAATTTAGTGCGTAGTATCATGGGATATTTTTATGTCGAGTCTCACTGCATTTTAAGAGATTTATTATTTAACTCAGTCAGAAAATAGAAGAAACGTAAAGCTCAACTTATAACTTGCTTCCTGGTGTGACAAACTATCGTACCTTCAACTGTCCAGGTTTCACATGCTTATATCAGGTTGCTGTTGATTGGTCAAAAATGAAAACTTGTCAAACCTGTCAATTGAATTGTTGAAAGCGCAATGCATTTTATTTCAAAAACTTGCATTACATGTAAGGAAAAGAAGGATGGAATATCAGAAAATACTATATTGTAAGGTGTACAGAGATGTTAACAATGATGACCTTGGTTTCCAAGTGAACTTCCAGTCAAGAAAAACTGACTTTCATGATGAAATGACATAAAGGGTTGTCAAGTTCCTCAGTAGGAATTTCTTTAATGGCCCTTGCTTCTTTCATGGACTCGCACAACCATTTCATTACATTGAGGTCAGTTTTTCTCTTTTTGTCGTATTTACGTTTTGGTTTTCCTCAATGAACAGAGAAAGTTAATAATATTGACGTGTAGGTTATCATTTGTATTTGGGAACTCATTTTCGCCAAAAATCTGGGAATTTGGGAAGCATTCATCGTTTTCTTCAGGGGGAAAATCTACCACTTTCGTAACTATGTTTGAAAACTGGTCAAACTGGTCTTCTGGAGTACTGTAAACGCCCATGTATAAGCCGCATCCGTAGATAAGCCGCACCCCGAATTTAGAAGTGCAGATTTTGGAAAAAAATGTAGTACAATAAAGTTTGAAATTCCAGTAACGTTCTATTGCTATAAACCAACAAGGACAAACAATCAAGGTTTCACCATAAAGTTGAAATACGAATGAGTGCTTAGTAGCCAAGCTTTAAATGTGGGGAGGAGTCTGGGCCAGGGCCTGGGTATCATGACCACATCTATAAAGATGTTTGGAAACTCGCAATAGGCGAAAAAATTCATGCAGAACAGGAGCTTGATAATGCAGTCGACAAATAATAATTTGCCGAGAAGGTGGTCAAGGACAACGAAACAGTTGGCCATTTACCTCGCGAGTACTCGCGAATTTTGTGATATTTTATCGCACGTGGCAGAAAGATATCCGTGGAAGTGACTGGCTGAAGCTGTCACTGCAAACAGCTGTGCGGAGGAATGGAGTTTCCTTTTAGATTGGTGTTTACTCGTTCGAGTAAAGCGAAAATTAATCGCTTGAAGGAACTCTTGGAGAGCAAGATTCGCCGATAAATACTCGAAGACACAAACGGCTCCTTTAGGAGCCACCACTCATTAAAAAGTCAATGAACAACAGCAACATGCTCTCAGTTTCTTTTATGTTTCGTTACTGAGATCTTAAGAAGTTGTATGAATATTAATTAGGTTTTTTAAAACTCCAAACACAGATGTATCCATGGATAAGCCGCACCCTTGATTTATGGCTTCAATTTTGTGAAAAAAAGTGCGGCTTATACATGGACGTTTACGGTACATTAATACCATGATATTGTTGTACTTGTTTTGGGTGTTATTTGTACTCTTCTGACTGCAGTTGAAGAATAAAAGGTATTATTATTGTGATTATCATTGTTAGACATTTCATTTTGTCAGCGACCTGTAGGTTTGTGGTTCCATGCCAGGTTTGACTCCAGCAATTTCTGGTCTCTCAGGGGTTTCAATAAAATTTTGTAGTTGGCACCTGGTTTGATCAGGGTAACTGACTGTTGTCATTGACTCAAAATGACTTTTAATCTTACGTTTGAGAAAAAAAGAAAGGAACTTTATTTTAGTGTCTGGTCGTTCTAGCGCTGGAGCAATAATTGGGGACACTGAAAACCAAAATCAACAAATGAACTCAAATCAAATCAAATGTTGGTTTTTGAGGAGAGGGGAAACCATAATACCCAGAGAAAAATCTCTAGATGCAGAGTAAAGAACCAGCAAACTCAACCCACATATGACACCAAGTCAAGGAATCGAACCCGGACCAACATTGGTGAGAGGCAAGTACTCTCGCCACTGCGCCATCCCTGCACTCCTTCTTACTTTAGATTAGGGAAAAAGGTTGCCAACTTTTCTGAGTGAAGTAGCCATTAAGCCAATGCTTATTGTTAGCTGTCAGTACCTGAATGCCACACACGGCACAGCATTCCTTTTGGGTGATTTGCTTTACAGTCCCAGTCCCAGTCCCCATGCCTTCCTCTGGTGGGCCAGCTATTGCTCTAGCTACTTCCTCCTTATCTGCACTCCCTTCAGTTGTAGATAAGGCATCTGCCGTTGGTCTGGGGCGTGCCCCCATGCCCTACAAATTGTTAAGGAAAATCATGGGTGGCCATTTTGTTGATTTAGCTGACCTCCTCTCCATAAATCTTTGCACAGTGGAGAATGAACCAGAGACTTTTTTGAATGGAAAATTGGTGGTTTTGGCATTAAAGTATTGGGAGGATGAAATCTTAGATATCTTCACATTCTTTCAGATGGTTGTTGCACTCATACCGATGGCTCCATCTTATGAGGTACAAGCTACTGATTATTCAGATGGCCAGGCAATATCCTGGCCAAGCATGACTTGATTATGACGTTACCTTAAAAATATCACTGACTGGTTGAATATGAACCTTGACCTGTACAACTTTCACTTGTGCCCCCCTCGTGCCTCATCTACCGGTCAGCTACTTAAGTTCTCGATTGCTTCCAGCACATCAGCCGATCATGACCAAAAGCAGGGCACCCAATACTGTTAGTCCTGGAGTGACGGCAAGTGTTGGTACCACTATCCTTTTCTCCACATGTGCGAACAGTGAAATGGATAGCACTGGAAGGTCAAGTGCCCATTTAAGTCGCATTACAGGCAGTGCTCTCACTCCCCTTGTCCTGTGGGGAGAGAGCAGCAGTTGTGATGCCCTTCAGCTATGTGGTGTTATAAGCTTGCCCTGTGTTTGGTTCCATTTCAGGATTGCTTTTCTGCCTCATGTCATCCCACATTAGGACAAGGACAGAAAAATCTTAATGTTTTAGTTGATTCGTTTTAAAACTTCCTTATTCCATACAGTATGCCACAGTCGATGATTTCATCAGTGGCATCGTGATCAGAGCCAGGAGCATGCTGATGGCCAAATTCAAAGTGGCATTGGCTTATCGCAATCTGGCAGTCCACCCAGAAGACCTGGGGCCCCATCTGCACTCCAATAAGCCAGAGGGACCTTCTACTTGCCTCACAATACTTGGTATTGAACTTGACATTATAAAACTCCTGGCTCACCTTCCCTAGGAAAAGCAAACAGCTGTAGTCATTAATGGGCCACATTCACCACACATAAAGAATTGCTCCCCATGGTTGGGCATTTTTTCATTTGATGATAAACCTGCTGTGTAAGTTTCAGTGCAAATACCATCCTATTAGGCTCAATGGGGAGTTCCATTTGGATTTGACTTTGTGGCAGGAACTCTTCTGCACATTGGCTGGCCGGAGTTTCTCCTCACTTCCAAGTGGGCTCACCTTCAGGACTTCCAGGTCTGATCAGATGCTGCAAGGTGGTTGGGTTGTGGTGCTGTATTTCAGGGCCATTGGTTTGTAGGTTCCTGGTCACTGTTGTGGGGCCCACTAAACCATTGCCTGCAAGGAACTGTTTCATGTGTGCTTGGTATCCCATCTCTGGGGTCCCTTGTGGGTGTCCAATCATGTTTAGTTTTTGTGTGACAATGAGGCAGTTGTGGCAGTCCTTAAATCCAGCATGGCAAAGAACCTTAACCTAATGGGTTTATTACGCTATCCTGTCACTGTGTGCAGTGTGTTACTCCTTTTCATTCACCTCCTCCGTTTGTGGTAAAGAAAACTACAGAGCTGATGCCCTTTCTCATTTTCAGTGCCAGCATTTCCAACAACTGCCTCCTGAGGAAGATCAAGAAGCCCTCCTGGCCTGCGTTCAGGTGGTCTAATGGAATGCTGCAAGTTCTCAGGGTCTAGCTCTGTTAAAGCTCTGTCTCTGGCTCTGTCTTCTCTCTGCCCAACATCGGTTTGTGGAATTCTACCAAGAGGTTAGGGTTAGGGTTAGGCCACCTTCAGTGAATGAGCCGACTTTGACGTGGTTCTGTACAATGTTGGCAGACAACCTGAATGATGCTGTGGTCTGCTCCCTTCATATTGGCAATGGCCAGCTCAATCCATTGGTCAATAATTATTATTGCCTTCAATTACAACTTCTGCCTCGTGGTATTAAGCAAGAGCAGGGCTCTTCCGGTCAGGCCCACCTCCCAGCTGGAATTGATGAGGGTTCTCCACCAAGTCTTTAACATCACCAAACCAGACCATATAATGTTGTGGGCAGCCTGTTGCCTAGGATTTTTAGGCTTTCTGTGGGTGAGAGATTTCATAGTCAACTCTTTCTTTAACCCAGTGATTCACCTGTCTGTTGATGACATTCAAGAGGATTCCTTGGTAAACCCTTCTCGCTTGAAAGTACACATTTAAGTATTAAAAAACTGACCTCTTTGAGGTGAATGCGACATTTGTGTGGGGAAGGCTAATGCTTCCATTTCTCCGGTTTTGTCCATAGGGAACATGCATTTCTGTACGTGTGCTGGTGTTCTCCCGGGCCCTTATTTACATGTACACTGTAGGTGCCCAGACAGTACTCCACTAACTCGCTAGCATCTATTCTTTTGAGTACAGTCCATTCTGTACTCCCCAGGTTATTCTGGCTCCTATTCTGGGCACATTTTTGGAATTTGTGTCACCACAACAGCAGCCTCGTTTGGGGTCCCAGATCATCTCATAAAAATTTGGGTTACTGGTCTTGCAATACATAGCAATTGACAATCAGGATACCAGTCATTACAGTGGTGCAGGTTACCAGTCAGTTATTATGGTAAAAGGTACAACCACACCCAGGTCTCCTTAAGTTTGATGCCTTGTGATTGGGTGTTCGGGCTGTAGCCTTTAAGCCACGAGCCCTTATGCTATGAGTTGGGTTCCAACTCGGGGATCCCTTCAGCTTGCTGTGGGGGCTCGTGGCTGGGTTGCCTACTCTGCTGGTCCCCCCAGGTGGTCCGGTGGGGACTGACTGAGGTTGTAGGACCAGCCTCTGGCATTCCAAGGCACCTGACCTCCACATGCAATAAACGTTGTAAACCTAGAGAAACAACAACTTTAACTTTTAACTTGCATGTGATCAGGTTGTGCACATCGAAACTGCACCAATTTTATGTGCCAGCTTGTGTCAAGGAAACTTTTTTCCTGCTGTCATGGCAGCTTAACACTTTAGAATAAGAAACTACAAGTAAGAGCAATTTATTAAAATGGTGTATTTATGATTTTTCCCTGAAAGTTTTGATTTTTTATTTGCAGTTTGTAATATTTTGCAATCAAGTCTTAAGATGGCACCAGTATGTGATTTGCTCAATTATTGAGTTTGGAGGTGTAAGAAAACACTATGACCGGCCCCACGGGAAACAGTGAGTTTTGTTTCCCTTAGACCCTCGATACTTTGTGTCGGGGAACAAGACTCACTGTTTCCCTTGGGGCCAGCAATGAATTGCTTATTAACAGCCTACTGTTGTTCCTTGACAACTGCACAGTGAAAATATATACTAGAGATCACTGGTCTCTGATTGGCATCACTTTGTTGTTTGCAAGGGTCAGTTATCCCCTTTCACCTATTTGTTTGCATTTTCTTTTTAATAATAGTTTGCTCATTCCTTTTCAAGACCATCACAAAGATCTATGGCCTACTCATATGAAAGTGACCAAAACTATCGAACTGGTAGGATCGTGCTCTACGCTTGTTGCGGAAAAGCTGTTGCCTTTAGACATATTGGACAGTCAAATGTCTAACCTCTTACTGGGCACAATACTTCTAGATACCATAAACCTGGATCCTAGAGCAGGACGGAGCACAGACAAAGACAAAGTCATTGTCAAGAGATTACAGGATAGGTACCCTCTGGCCCTTGATGAACTGTACATTGCTCTAAGCCAAGGTTTGTTTCCAGAGTGTGTTTGTTACCGGGTGTTTTGAGAGACGCATACCCGCTTTTCTGCTATTTTTTGGAACTGAGCCCCAACCCTCCTCCAAAAAAAAGCATGAATGCAAACCATCAGAGTCTTAAGGTGGTTCCTTTGAAAATGTCACTATCCAGATTTTTGTCAAACATGGCACAAATGATATTCATGGACAGGACATTAAAAAAATGCAATAAACAAATGGGGTTACCGAGCTTGTTTTAGCGCTGCATGCCCCGAATGAAGCGAGGAGTGCTGTCGAAACTTGATCAACAGGAACAATTGTTGTTAGGTAGTGAAAGCTACTGAATATTACTGAAAACTTGAGCCTGCTTGTTTGTCCAGGCTACGTCGTCACCTCACACTCAGAGCCTTTCTCCAAATGTAGTTTCACGTCATTTATATATAAATACTACAGCTTCTACTATCCAACTCTTGTCTCCTTCAAATATGTTTTCCGTGTCCCTATTACGACTACATAACATCATTTAAAGGGGGGGGGGGAGGGGTGGAGGTGGGGTCACGGTGCTGGTTCAGGAGAAAATAGCCATTCCTTGACCGATTAAGCTTGGCGTCATTGAAAATTCGCCATTTTATCAATGTGTGCGAGCTAATGCGTGTGCTAATGATGCAGGAAATTATGTGCAGTAGGGTTGTGCAATGCAAAACCATGGAATCACCTTAACTTCAAATAAGACTTGTTTAAATTCCTTGGCTCGTGGTGATTAAACGCTGCCACTAGTGATACGGTCCACAACGTCCTTTTTCTTTATTTTTTTATTATTATTCAGTATACCCCTCAAATTTTAGGACTAACTCTTGCATTGGAGCAATGGACCTCATCTCTTCCTACAGTATGTAGAGAGTCAAACTAGCAGCAATTTGTAGGTTTGTAGCTTTTGGGATAGGCATGTCTTGCATGCATGGATTGGTGTGAAGGAGTCCTTTTAAATCCATAGAGATGAGTTGGCAAGTGATCTGAGCGGGGTGGTTATGCAGTTGTTGCAGGGCCTGGGAATATTATTATTATTACATTAAATCCTTAAGAGGAAAAGAGGAAGAAGACAATGAAGTGTAAGGTTGACTTTTCAAAGTGGACTAGCAAAGCCAAAGTGGAAGAGGTGTTTCCAAATCTAATTGAGGGTTGATAATTTTGTCTCAAACAGCAAAATTTGACGTGTCTGGTCTCTCAACACAAGACCTACTGCGGAAAGACTACAAAGCCTTACCTAAGAATGACAGGCAAATACCTGCTGTTGGTATAAGTGCTGTAAGTGGGTTGTCGATGGGCAAGTTCTTCTCAAGAAACCATGTACAACAGCACATATTAGAGTACTGCCAGATGGCTTCATCTCTAGATGTGTTGGTGATAATGTTTGTGCATTTTCCAGAAGGCTATAATGAGCCTCCCCAAAGACAGATTGCAGTCTGTGGTCCATGTGAAGAATTAAAGCAAAAGATTGCAAAATATTTAAAGGCTTCGGAGGAACTTCAATTGAAAGAGTTTAATGTGTTCCATCAAGACTGCTTTCTCTATGATCAAGAGAATATCACAGCGACAAGGAAGGTTGTGTTTCCTCTTGTGATTGATTTTCTTCAGAGTCAATAAATTGTAACCTTGTACTTTGTCAGAAACATCAGGTTGTCAACTGGTAATTCAGCAAATGAGGACTCTTTTACTAATGCATATCTTTTTTAGTTTCATTCTTTTGTGAGGACAAGAAGCGATTACTCTGCTAAATACTGGCCATTTAATTCAGTTAATAGATATACTTTTGCCCCCTCCAGGGAATAGTCCCAGGATGAGCTCTGGCTGAATTTAGGCCACCCCCTTTGGTCATTAAGTCGCTCAGAGAGAGTGGTGTCCAAAAGCTCTCTCTCTCTCAGTCCGTCAGGGGAGTGTCACCAGCCAAAGGTGAAAATCCATGGACACAAACTTGATCAGCAAATACTTCTCTTGTGTCAGTATGTTCTTCTCTTCAACATGCTCAAATTTTTTAATCTGTTATCTTGTGAAATTAATGAGCAAGGCTAACATTAAACAGAATTGACGATTCATGTTGCCAGACGCATCTCTGAGTGACTAAGACGGCTGATTAATTTACAAAATGAATGATTCATTTGCCATTGTCTATTTGCAAAAGAGACTGGGTGCAAAATGGTTAAAACGTTTGAATTCGATTGAGCTTATCTGACAAAGCCCCCAGAAAATAATTTAAGTAATGAGATTGAGCATTTAAGTAATGAGATTGAGCATGAATGGATTAAAACAAAAACGTCACTGATTAAAAAGGGAGTCAAGTATTGAGTGGACGGACGCATTGGCAAAATAACAGATATATTAAAAGGAGTATTGCTTCTCCTGTTTTCCGGTAGAAGAAGCCTTCATGTCTTGATAGTCAATGTTTGATATTTGTAGCAAGTCCTTTGTTCGTTTCTAACATGGTGAGTTAACTCTGACTCTCAGGAGTTATCAGCATGTAAATTCTCCTCACAATCTTAATATACTAACAGGTAGATGGGTATTCGCGCGGACTCCATTCGCGAAATGGAGCTCGCAATCGATCCTACGTTAGGTTTGAGCGGCGGTGCCGATTTCCCGCGGCGTCTGTTCTGTAAAGTCTCTCGAGATCGTCTTCCAGGATGTATTGGAAGAGTAATTACCTTTACCGTCTATTATTATATGGCTCTGTCTCACGAGGCCTGGGAACTACAAAATTCACGAATTTGATTGCCTAAAATCAATATAGACCGCGGTCTAGAGTTTCCCATCTAGACCGGCATCTAGACCGGTAATGTTTTGCGGTGAAAGATGCAAACTAAAATGCAAAAATATTGAGTATTTTCTTCTACCAATATTTATTTATGGAAGTGCCAAACAGCATGATGACAAAAGAGAGGATGACGAGCAAACTTTGACAGAATTAACTTCAGCTCATCGCCACTCATCGCCGTTCGCAAGCAAAATATCAGTTAGTAAAAACCAGTTACATTAAAGTAATTAAATTGTCCTTGTTTGCCATGTAATAAACATCTTATTAACCGAGCTTAGACAGTCTGTATGGGAGAATCTTGACCTCGGTCGTGTGTACAGACCTTACTGCGTTCGGTCTGTACTCATGACTTCGGTCAAGATTCTCCCATGCAGACCTCCTGCTCGGTTAATAAGAGCTAAGTACTGCACAAAGGAATCAAAAATGAACGTTTTACAACCTCGTTCCCAGGGTCTCTCTTCTCTGCCTCCCTTGGCCGTTGGTCTCTTCCAACGACCAAGGGAGGTAGAGAAGAGAGAAGGTTGAACGTTTTAAACCGTCCATGGCCCGGTTGTTCAAAAGTCGATTAACGCTAATCCCAGATTAAAAATTAACCAAGGAGTTTATTTCTCTACTGCCAAATGCTGCTCAACGCTGATATTCGGCAAAGTTCTACATTAGAAGAAGTCAATCTTGAAAAGCAAAAATAAGCAAAAGAAACTTTCATCAAAATGTTGAAAACATGAAACAAAAGTTTACACTAATCCTGGATTAAGTTAATCGGCCTTCGAACAACCGGGCCCATATCAGTAATCACGCTTACGTCATCAGCGAAAAATGGTTTTAATTGCCGTTCAAATATCTGTGCTATATATGCATGTTAGGTATACATATATATCAAACTCTTAGCGTCTAAACCTACAATACGCTTGTGAATCAGTCTCGATTGGTTTTGATAATTGTTTTTGGCCAATCGTGACTTTGGTGATAAAAAGTAAAACCAAAGCGAGTCCAGGTGAAATTTTTTCTTTCATCAAGAGACGTCAAGGAAAACGTAATCGCTGTGTCCGTTTGTTAAACTTTTACAAACTGGCTTAACCAACTAGGAACTCAAAGGATTGACTGTGATAAAACTAAAAAAGAAAATCATTCGTGGGCGTTTTGTGTTCACGTTGTGGAGATTTGAAGAGAGCAGGAAAGTGATGTACCAAAATTCGAAACGCTCCTGACAAGCGAGGGGATAAAGCCGTTCAAATTGAAGGTAAAATTATGTTTTGTTTACTGACTGTGTGCGACATTTTCGTTAGCGTCACCGTCGAAGATCTTAACTGAGCTGATCCGTCGAGGGGCGTAATCAGGCAACTGATACTTGTGTTAGCGTATCAAACGCATCCACATTCTTTATGCACATGTCAAATAAAACTCCTTCCTTTAGCTTCATGTTGACATGAAGCTCGATGAAAATCGAACTAAGCTATTGATAACCGCTGACAACAACTTGTTAACAAACGTGACTATAGTTTATTCCAGTGTATTATGACGAATTTTTAAATGGTAAAAAATGATACACATATTTATACAAATCGTGGTCAATACAATAAAAGGGCCCTGGCTTCTGGTATTTGTAAAAGCTAGATGCACGATTGATGAGTACTAAGCGCTTGATCGACGCATGCTCATACCCTTATAAACAAGAACGCAATTGCTCAATCTAAACCAGCGTCGATGCCCACAGATTAAGACAATGAACTTATCTGAAGAAACATGCCTATTTTCTTTTAAACAAGGACCCTAACGGCAAACTCTGCTTTAAAAAAAGTGAAAATGAAGATAAAATAAGAAGTACCTCGTCTACAAATTAAACTGTAACTAAATTGGAAGAAAACGAAGTTATCCATTTATTTATGTACAAAACGTTTATCCAGCCCTTAACTCCGATATGTAAGCCATAGCTTTGGAAACAGCGATGCGTTTCTCGGAGGGGAGGTGCTATTTCTTTTATAGCCCGGGTCCTTGTTTAAGGTTTTCGTTAAATCATAGTTAATACAAGGAGATGGTCACGGTTATGAAACTCCGAAAAGTATTTTTGTTTCATCTTTTTGTCTGTATTTTTTGCCTTCACGGTGCACAAAACGCACCTTTTTTCGAGAAGATAACCAATCAAATCTTTCGATTAAATTACACGCAACTAATTTGCGAACCCGCGCGAAGCGAAAACAAAAGGTTGTGCACTGTCACGGTCACCTTACGACAACACTTAGTGGTTTTAAGGGTGTCATAACCAGTCCCTCGATTAACCAATCAGAAGAAGCCATGTCACGCGTGACTGCTTCTGCCATGTTTTTTCAGGGACGTGACAACTGATTTTCGCGGGAACGGTATTTGAAAAAAAACCCATTTGTGAGCCACCCATGCCATAACAACACTCTTGTCTAATACATTCTTGCATAATCAAAAAAAAAAATGTTTGAATAAAACAACAAATAGAAAAGGACGTAGGGATGGGCAGAATTGAAAAAGATTAAAATGGATCGAAATTGGGGAATTTTTCCGGAAACTTTTCAGCCTAACAGTTTTTCAAAGTTTACTGATCTCTTTTGGTTGCAACTTAGGGCGCGTTCGATTGACTCTATTCCGGAATAAGAATATGTGGAGTGATGGTTAAAACGGTTTGTTTGGCGCATTTCGAAGCAGCAAGGATAATAAAAATTTGTTTAAAATAGCATTTTAGAAGACGTTTGACAATTTTAATGTGAATCTCCGTAAAAAGGAAGGATTTCTAACTTATATTCCATGTATTCCTATTCCGGAATATGGTCAATCGAACGCACACCTTAATTATGTACATGCTCGATACGAATTTTCAGTCACGAAGCTTGGAGGGTTGTTGTTTAATGGTAATAGGGACTTAAAGATCTACTCATCTACTTCGGCGACGGCGACGAAAACGTCTCTTCAAAATGTAACTTTGTACAATCCTAAGTGTCTCGTGGGTATTTCATCCCGTTCAGTTCTTACAACGTGGGCGAATTATCCCAAAATTGAATTTATCCGAGCGGTTTCGAAGTAAAAATATAGAGTGAAAGCCATGATTCGCATTTGTACGCTCACGTTGTCGTTAAAACCTCAAATTTCGTAATTGCACGTTGTTGTTATGCAGAGTACAGCAATAAAATGCGTACCGCACGTGCAGCACGATTCTTTTTCCTCTTTTAACCAATCATATTATAGTTTTGAGGCGGTGTCGTAGCCGTAGCTGTCGTTATTAATAGGGAGCTTAAGATTTTAAGACGGCGACGGCAACAACAAAGGCTCAAAACAATGATACCATTGGTTAAAAGGGCATAAATAATCGTGCTGCACGTGCAGCACGGATTTTAGGACGGATTCTTGCGGTACTCTGCATAAGGACGACGTGAAATTACCAAATTTGAGGTTTTGACGACAACGCGAGCGTGCCACAGAGAATCTTTCATTCTCTATTTTCACTTTGTAACTGCTCGTATCAATTTATTTTTACGATACTTCGCCCAAATTGTAAGAAGTGAACGAGATAGAATAACCGCGAAAGAATTATGATAAAGCAAAGTGATATTTTGAGGTGACGTTTTTGTTGAAGTCGCCGTCGAGGATCTTAAGGTCCCTATTAAGGAATTAGGGAGTTTAAGCAATGACGACGGCTACGGCTACGGCAACGCCTCGCAAAGCAAGAATATTATTGGTTAAAAAAGAAAAAATATTCGTGCCGCACGTGCAACACGAATTTCCGTGCATCTCTCTGCCGTACTCCACAAAACAACAACGTGAAATCACCAAATTTTAGGTTTTGACGACAACGTGAGCATATAACAATGAAACAGTCATTTTCTGTTTTGACTTTAAAACCGTTCGTACCTATTCAGTTACAGGATAGTTTGCCTGTACTGTACAAGGTGAACAAGACGGAATAATCGCGAAATACTTGCGATATTTTGGACTGATGTATTCGTTGCCGTAGCCGTCGTGTTTGCTTAAACTCCCTAACAGAGAGCGTTAGACTCTAGGACGAGAACGAGTACGAGCGGGGCGGGCCTTTTTCCGCCCTGAGTACGAGATTTGACTGCCCGTTTTTAGCGAAAATGCTCAGAAGATTTATAACCCGTACTCTTTGTGAGCAGTAAAGGTTGCTCAGTTATTCTTATTGCAGGTAACAGAGCCATTTTGCTGATCGAAAATTGCCAAAACTGCTACCGTGTTGGTGACTTGTTTTGACACGACTACATTTTTGCAAAACCTCGTACTAAAATGGAAAAACTAAATGACAACGGTATCGCGTTTTTTTCCGCCAAAATCACGCTGGTTTGCGCGCGCTCACTGTTGTTCTATGAGAAAATCTCGTACTCGTAGTCGTTGTCGTCCAAGAATCTAACTTACTTACTTAGGTGGAGCATAGGCCATCGACAACTCCTCGCCAGCGATATCAAACTTGCGCTTTTCGTTCAGCTTCTTTCCAGTTGTATCCTATCAGCTTCAGTTCAGCATCAGAGATAGAATCTAAAGCTCTCTATTATTTCTGAAACTCCCTACTTTCAGGGTTAACGTTGTATAGCGAGTAGGGGCGAGTAATCAGTAAAACTACACAAAATGACATATGCCGCCGTGACATAGCCCCAACTCCGTGTTTAATATTCTTGTGTCGGTCGAAATACGTAGTATAAGTGTGGTTTTGCATCTGTGTTACACTCTTCAGTTGCATACTCAGTGTGACGAAAAATTAACTTAACTTTAGTCGCTTAATTAGGGCTTGCAATTTGGCTTTAGTTTAGACTCGTTAACTTTCTTTTCTAAGATTTCGTATACTGCTAGCTTGTAAATTTAGGCCGTCGTAATTTTTCCTGTCTTAATAGTTCACGAAATGTTTTATCGCAATTTATTATCGTTAAATGTTTTAATCGTAATAATAATTAACAACCGTAAGTAAATAGGTGCATGTGTTTTTTTGCTTAAGTTTCCTCAATAAATTCTTAATTGTAGATATTATTAGTCTAGT
This sequence comes from Montipora foliosa, assembly GCF_036669935.1. Taxonomy (NCBI): domain Eukaryota; kingdom Metazoa; phylum Cnidaria; class Anthozoa; order Scleractinia; family Acroporidae; genus Montipora; species Montipora foliosa. The sequence continues at coordinate 51,339,448 of NC_090874.1, read as the reverse complement.
TGTTAGTCGGCGAGAATTTTGTGTTGTATATGTGTAATGTTCCATACTTGTTAAATTGTCCACAACAGCCACTTGTTTTACGTTAATTTCTTGTTTACCGAAGGGTATGTCGGCTGTTATGACACTTCGCATACTTCACCAGACGTGACACTTCTTCTCTGGATTCATCTTCGTACCCGCGGGACAATTAAAAGCATCTGAGAACTCCTCCATGTTAGAAAGCGCCCCGATGACCCTGGAAAATTAAATTGAATTATGATACAAACTGATCTTTTGAAGAAGAAGACGTGTACAATTACACCACTTTTGAAGAAGTGTCTTTTTTAATCGTGATTCACCAGGGGATGCTCGCAAGAAATCTGAGTTCTCTTTTGCAATTGGAGGTGGTAGAGCATCCGAACTAGATTTTGCTGACTCTAAAAGCGGGGCTCCCGGGTTATTTATTCATACAATAAGTAAACCTGAATTCAGCCTGCGATCCAATCGAATCCCAGTACTTGGTCAACGGTCAACTTAAAAAAAAAAAACAGCTGACCTCGATGAGCTTAAACTTGAGCCCGCGATATGGTCACATACTGGTCACATTGACATACATGGAGGGGTGGACGTACGTACGGTGACCAAAACCAAATCTTCTCACACAGATAGGTTACCATTGGTTACCATATTTTCTTATCAATGGTGCTCCACGCGCGGAGAAGTCTGAGTTCTCTTTTGCAAGTGGAGGTGGTAGAGCATCCGAACTAGATTTAGCCGAGTCTAAAAGCGGGGACCGGACCGGATCGGATCGGATGGGATCGACAAAACTCGGACCGGATCAATAACAAAATTCCCGCCCAAAGTAGACACATGAAATCCCTGGGTCACCAGTTAATGTTACTTCCTACCTTCGCGGGAGTCCTACGGGAAAAAGTTCGTACGCGCACTAGTTTCAATAAAATCCTAACAAAGTATCATCAGCTTTGTCCAGCTGGCCCTTAAATAAAAAACTGTCTACATTTATTAAGCGTTCTTCTGATGTATAGTTTGTTAGGATTTTATTGAAACTAACGCGCGTACGAAGGACACTCGCGAAGGTGGAAAGTAACCTTAACTGGTGACCCACGGATTTCATGTGGCTATTGGCGGGAATTTTGTAATTGATCCAGTCCGAGTTTTGTCGATGCGGTCCGGTCCAGTCCGATCCGATCCGATCCAGTCCGGTCCGGTCCGGTCCGGTCCAAGGTTTTGCCAACGGCCCTCGGATCAAGCGCGTGGTCACTTCCACTGTTTACACCACCTAAAACAGCCCCTCGCTCGTTTAAAAGGGTCGTCACGTTTGCCCGTCAATTTCAACCTCCTACAATTTAAACACAGTTCTAGCTTCTCAATTCTGTATTGTTCTGGTTCTTTCTCGAGAATTGAGCCAAGAACACAGTCGACGTTGCTTAAAACCGAAAAGATTGAAACGAATATTATGCTTCATTTCCCTTGTGACTCTTACAGACTGATCTTTGTTTGTCTGAGTCACTTGGGGGTCTATAATTTCATGACCTCATTAGTGCAAAGCGCCACTGCTTCACTTTATTGCATGACCACTCCTACTCGTCATGGCTTAAAAGGCCATGCAACATTAAAGAGCTTTAGATTCTAGGACGAGAACGACTACGAATACGAGATTTTCTCATAGAACAACGGTGAGCGAGCGCAAACCAGCGTCATTTTGGTGGGAAAAACGTGATACCGTCGTCATTTTAGTACAAGGTTTTGCAAAAATGTCGTCGTGTCAAAACAAGGCAACAACACGATAGCAGTTTTGGCATTTTTCGATCAGCAAAAACGCCCACTTATCAGCAATAAGAAGAACTGAGCAACCTATGCTGTTAACAAAGGTAAGATAAATCGTCTGGGTTAGGCCATCCTCTTTTTTTATCTCCGTTTAGCGTCGTCCGACCGACCCAAATTTTGGCATTTTCAAAAAAAAAAAAACGGTAAGACGTAGTTAGACCATTTTTCACTTTAAGGTGGCTCAAACCAGTTTCAACTCTTCCAAGTGACGCTCTTATTAGAAGGATCGGTACCACAACGTTGTATCATGTATTAGCAATATTGTGGTAACAAATGAAACACGGATTATTGCTGAACAAGATACAGCCATTATTGTGACGTAATATGTCACCGTGGCAACGGGAAAGCCCTCTAAAAACACCCTTTATTTTGTCTTTAGTTGCTTATATCTCAAAAACGAACTGGGTGACCCCCATTTCTGCAAAGTTTAAAAAAATATATATCTAGTTGATTCAGAGCCACCTTAATTTTTAATTTTTTTAAGGTGGCTCTGAATCCTCTAGAAAGAATTTTTTAACACTTTGCCGAAAGTTTCATCGTGGCCTCCTAATCACGTTTCAGCCATAAAAAGGAGGGTCACCAAGTTCGTTTTTGAGATATGAGCAACTAAAAATGTAGGGTGTTTTTGCTGGGCTTTCCAGTCGCCAAGGTAACTTATTACGTCACAATAATGATCACATCTTGTTTGGAAATAATCGGTGTTTCATATGGTACTATAACATTGCTGTTACGTGATACAGTGTAGCTTCATTCGATCTAAACAGAGAGTCTTCTAAGTGTTGTAACCCTTTCGAGCCTCCTTAAATAATTCTTTTAATCTGAAAAATGAGCATGGTAACATCATAGAGGAAACCACGTCCTAATTCTGCAATAACCTCAACCAACATTTCCACCAAATAGATTCTGGGTTTACGTCCTGTTGTTTCCAGGTTCCACGGCAATGATGCTGGGGGTATCAGGCCTCCTATTCCGAGACTTTCGTTGTGATTTTTTTTTTTTTGGTTTTTTTTTTTTTCAATCCGACCGACCGACCCAATATTAGGAAACGCATTCGACGCTGAACGAAAAAAAAGGGGATGGCCTTATCAATTTTCTAGGTGTTTTCGCTAAAAACGGGCAGTCAAACCTCGTACTCGTTCTCGTCCTCGTTGTGGAATGTAAAGGTTCCTATTAGCAGCCAGTCAGAAGTAAAAGCAAGACCTATTGGCCCTTGATCGTACACATTTTCCCACGTTTTGCACCGGTTGCAAGTCTTTTGATTGGCTCATTTGGTTATCTGTGTCTGATGCGATGGTCAAAGAATTACTTCAGTAGGAATAATACACCGGCCAAACACGATAACGCGTGCGACTAGATTGGGAAAAATTCCCGACTAAACCACTTCACGTGCAATGGTTTGTGTTAAAATTACCTGTACTTTGCCAAAGTATGAGTATCAATCATTGTCATCCGGTATGCTTCTTGGGGATTGTACGAGCTGCACCACATCTACAGATCACAAATTTATATGAGAAGACAACAGAAACAGCGGGTAAGTTTTTATGAAGGGTTATCGAGACTTTGGCAATATACAAATGTGAATTGTAGAACTCTTTGATAATGATACCTCAACCTTTCCCGAAATTTCTGAATATTTTACTGTAAAGAAAGCGCTTTCTAGTAAGAATAAATTGATTTTAGATCTGTAATACATCATTGCCCGCTCGTTAGCTCTATGGGTATCTGATCAAAATGGCTCTACGCAAAGAATCGGTTACGGGTTCGGTAACGTACCCTTACCCGCGTACACCGGTAAACAGGTGTCTCTGTGAACAAGCCCGAAACGGGCCCTCGATAGTGCCAAACCCGCGTTTTTCGCGCCTTTGTGCATTCCTCCCTACTGGAAGCTGCCTGTTTCTTTCTGAGGCAAAGTTCCTTTATATGCAGGATAAGGGCTTCGTGGTACGAGTAACATAGCAATTAAGAAAACCTTTCAGAGGAAGCTATATCCAAAAACGAGGCCGCAATGGAAGCAACATACTGTCTGCAATACTGGACAGCTCCTTTTATTATTACATTACATTGTGGAGGTGCTGTTTTTGCTGCAATGTTGATTGAGGCTCTCACAAGGTCAGATGAAGGGATTCTGATCCGTTGTAGGACAGATGGTGGCATCTTCAATATCAGGCGACTTCAAGATAAAACAAAACTTCATCTTCAACTTGTTCGCGATTTGCTTATTGCTGATGACTGTGGCGTCTTCGCTCACACTGAGGATCATCTGCAGAAATTAATGAATCATTTTTCCTCTGCAGCAAAGAACTTTGGTCTCACCATAAGTACTCAGAAAACAAAAGTCATGTATCAACCACCTCCAGGCCAGCAAGGTACTGCCTTAAATATCTTAGTAGATGACTGTAAGCTGAAACACACTGATGCCTTTACATATCTCGAGAGCGTCGTCCCTGAGGATGGACACTGAATTAGATCGCGAGGTCTCAAATTCTATTTCCAATGCGAGTCGCCTCCTTCGGGAGGTTGCACACTCGTGTATGGAACAGCCACAACATCAAAATATCAACTAAGATAGCTGTCTACCAGGCTGTAGTCATTAACACCCTACTTTATGGCTCGGAAAGCTGGACCACATATGCTCTATGCTCAGCATATCAAGCAGCTAGAGTCCTTTCACCAACGTTGCTTGCGTAAAATCCTCCATGTAACTGACAATACGGTGTAACAAACCTGGATATCCTTTCTACATCAGGCTGCCCCTCGATGGAGAGTATGGTTAAAAAACGGCAGTTACGATGGGCAGGACACTTGGTAAGAATGGACAATGACAGGTTACCCAAGCAAGTGCTCTATGGCGAGCTCGTAGGAGGTCAGCGGAAGATCGGAAGACCGAGAAAACGATTAAAAGACTGCTTGAAAGCATCACTTAAAGATTGTGCAATCGACCTAGAAACTTGGGAACTTATAGCACATGATGGTCTTTTTATGATGGCGTAGGAGTATCCATGGTGGCATCAAACACTTTGAAGCAGAGCGTTCCAACTTCATTATTCA
>NC_090874.1:51322073-51329573 GCF_036669935.1 Montipora foliosa | reverse complement strand
AGACCCTCTGTCAACTAGGACTGAGCTATTTTGCGATTTTAAAAGTGATACACGGACAAGCTCCATGTCGTCTTAGTCATAAAGTTAACATAAGGCAAAAGTCATCATACCATCTTAGGTCAAACGATAGTCTACTATTGGAGTGTCCCAAAGAAAAAATGCTTTCCACACTTGGTGCAAGATCTTTTCACGCAGCGGCTCCTGCGTTGTGGAACAGCCTGCTTGCTCATTTACGTGACATTCAGTTGCTGGCTGTCTTCAAAAGGAATAGAAGACCCATCTTTTCAGAGAGCCTTTCTTATCTTAGATCGTATTTTTCTTCCTTTTATTCTTATTTCTGAATTTCACTAGGCTATCTAGATTTTATTGTTCTTAGTAGATTTAAATTATTTATTTGTATGGATTCTTGTTATGGTATAATTTTATTGTAAAGCACTGTTGATCAACATATATAAAAAGCGCTATATAAGTGATTAAACTATAACTATTACTATTTTATTTGTTGTTCATCAGGTAGCGCTCAAGGCACATCGTTTGATTTTTTGAATAAGTTGCTTTTAAAGCCCGGGCGCGTTTAAAATAAATGTATTAACGCGTGAAGTGGATAGTACTGATCTCAAACGTCTCATACTTATTTCGTTTCGACTTGGTAAGTAGAAAGCATTCACAATCTGCGGTCCTGTGTACCACCTAAAGAAGGAAATGTAGTTACTAGAATTAAGAAATGGACGAATTCGTGCCCAGAGTAGAATTGTGTAATGAAAAAGTCACTTTAGAGCGTCGCAATAGAAGGTGTTTACCCTGCAAGAATTTATTGTTTGAGTCAATTGATCGTATCTCTGGCTTATCGTTACGTTATATTCAGGATCCAGGCGCCCGTTGGTAAGAACCTCTGGGTTTAGACATTCGTCTGAGCTTAGTTGTTTTAGGTAGTCATAGCATTCATCTCCGTTCAGACTCTACATTACCAGAAATTCGCGACATTTCGTTCACGCGATGATTTGTGTCTGCGGTTACCCTTGAAACCAAAGGAGCATGCTCACTGGCGTTAAAGTGCGAAAACAGCATGTACCAACTGTACCAGCTTCACGTCTCACGTCTTTCTCAATCTTTCTTTCATCAGAATTGGATATGGCATGTATATTGACAAAGCTATTTCAAATTCTAGACGGCGCTGCTGATTTATATAAGACAGAGGGGATTCAGTGACTTTTAGCTTACAACCTAGGGCTTCCTTTTCGAAATTGAGCAAAACAAAAGACATTTTTAGCGGTATTCCTCTGGGCTCAGGATGTGAAAAACACGAAGAACAATCGTAATTTGGCGCGATTTTTCGCATTTTGAAGTCTGCAGATATTTGAAACAGCGGCAGAAAGCGTAAAAATGCTAGGCTGCTAAGCTGACATAAACGTGGCAGCTTTTTTGTGCTAAGAAAGCTATGGAAAATGGTTGTTCTTCCCGTTTTTTTACATCCTGCGGGACATTCGTGCGACCAGATGAAGGCTACATCCATTCGTGAAAAAGCGTCCTTTTCGGTGCCGATGGGTGGCATTCTGTTTTATCGTGGAACGTTTTATTTAACGTATTTAAAAAAATCGTAATTTGAAGAAAAGTTTGAGGTGTCGGCACCAATGGAAGCACCCTGCGAGCAGAGCCTACTTTTGTCTTTTTCTTTACTGAGGAGGAGAAAAGGAGGCTCTGCCCGAATCGCGTCAACTCTTGAAGCCGCCGCAGCCCGAACTTCTGGACTAGTCAATCTTGTTTTCTCTCGTCAAACCGGTTTTTCCAGTGCGAGCGTCCGTTTAGTGACAAAACCGATGGTTATAATTGAGCCCGCTGTACCATGAAAAACCAAGATGGCGGCGAGATCTGGCATATTAGGCTTGGGTTCGAGACTGTATCCTGGCAACATGCGGCGCATATTCAATAAAAATCTTACTCGATTCATGCAGAGCCCTTCTCGAGAACGCCAAAATCGAGCAAACAAAGAAAGGCTATGCTAGGAGGGTGCTATGGAAGCATCAAAGACACGCACATCTCAAAGCTTGGAAGTCAAGGTATGTGAAGGTATTTTGATCAAATTAGAAGGCAAGTACCAGCGTAAATCCTCGTTATTTTGGCGCTATTTGGCGGCTCAAACAATGAACGAAATGGTAAAAAAACCTTCGCTTCGTAGTGTAGTTGCATATTATTTATCAGGGAAAGATCGGCACATCGAATTTAATTTATTTGAACTGCCAAAAATTGATATTTTATTTTAGATCCCATACATTTCTTTACAACATCGGGCAGCTTTTTTATCTGTTCCATTTGATTGACATGCGGTATTCGTGACGCAATATGACTCAAATTTCTGGTAATGCTAGGCTCTGTAACAGATTAATGATATCCTCTACTGCACTGAATGAAACCCAACTTACTCTTGTTTGTCGACGGGTGTCCTGAGTCTTGACAAGAAATTCCTTCTTCGCCAACTCATTACTCCTAGAGCATTCTCTAGGTAATTACCACTGATGCTGAGCTAAAATGTATTGTAATTCAGTTAGGGCATCCTAATAGAGGCTATAAAAGTTTTTGAGGCCCGCGTATTGCTATCCAAGGCTCAACTGTAGGCGAGATCTCTATTCGTGTTTGAACTCTATTAAAACTCACTCTTAGATGCAAGATAGTTAAGCCATCAATTAACAATTATTGGATGAGGTTGAGCATGTTAGCGATAATTATCAAGGCCAAAGTTTGTGTTATCTGCTGAAGCCGAAGGCTGAGGCGGATAACACAAACTGAGGCCTTGATAATTATCGCTAACATGCGAAAACCGAATTCAATAATTGTTTTATTATTCATATTCCTGAGCTGAGCTCCGCCATGACAAAACTGATCAAACTGCTGGTTAGTGTGTCAGGTGACGTCACTTCTGCATGCATAAAACTATTGTCTGTAGGTATGACGTCAATTCTACATATATAAAATCTATTGTTTGTAGGTATGACGTAAGAGAAACAGAGCAAGCAAGAATTAGCTGCGTGCTTATAGCCAATCAAAATCGAGCTGGTGACACCAATGTATAATAATCCAAATTATCTCCTTGGGCAATCAGAACGGATCCAGACAATGAAACGACCTGCCGTAACAGGAAACGCGTGCGAGAAAGAGTAAAATCGCTATAAATCTGCCTTAGACGTGCAGAAAGTCCTTCGTCTTATTTGTCTATTGCCTCGAGGCCTTAAATGCTCGCTAGCGCTTTGCTAGTTCAGCTATTTCTACTGGGAAATATACCGTGCAATTCGTACATGTACTTCTTCCTCTGATTGGACTGATTAAAATGTGGCGCGAGATGATTATCACAGCAATCGATAAAGTACTCTCTACCGCGACAGATTAGCTTAAATAATCTTACATTCTGATAGTAGTTGTTCAACAGAGTTTCATTGGCACACAATTCTGGAAAACCAACTTTAGTTTTCATGGCAGCTTCCTGCAAGAAACAAGAGTAGCTATTAGCAAACGATCAGGAAAAAGCTGAAATCAGAAACTGTGATTTCCTTGGATCTCTTCTGAGTTATTTATCGTTTCTCAGACTAGGTTCACACCCGCTGATCCGGACAAATATGTGAAAGAACGACGAATTTTGTGGTTTAAACGACTCGTTCACATTTTTTTGTAATAGCGTTTACTCAAGTTCGTATAAATAGGTCATTTCCGAGTTGCTGTTTGTCTCGGTTTCGAAGTGAGTCTTGGTGCTCAACTGTTAAAATGGAAATAAGTTTGAGTTGCATGAGAATATACAACTCATTTCCATTTGAATGGTTGAGCACCAGGACTTGCTTTGAAACTGAGGCATGCAGCAATTCGGAAATGAGCTATTTATACGTCAGTTGCGTAATCAAAATGGTGTTTCAACATCTCTTAAATGCAGCTAAGCAGCCTGGCCGAAGAGAAAATCTCTAGAAGACTGGCCTGGCAAAACGAATCCAACACCATCTAACATTGTTGAATCCTACTATGCTGGATGATTTGAATCAACATGAACCGTTTGCCCAAGCCTTAAAGCGCAAACTGTGCCAAAAATTTCTGCCTTTAAAGGACAACCGAAGAGCTTCTTCTTCTTCTTCTTCTTCTTCTTTTTGTGAGCACGAAAGACGGATCCGGAAAATTTCAGTTGTTTCGCTCAAACATTTGTCCCGATCTGTGTGAACGGGGTATCGGTGTGACGGTTTTTTTTAAATGTGATCATTGAGTGAACTCTCAGAACCAACCTTTTGCAGTATTTTTCGCCGTGTCTGTTCATCAACCCAGTCGTAACGCGGTGTTTCGTCGCGAAACGCTGTCTTAATGCCTCCCATCATTTCTTCAATCTGTCAGAAAGACATCGAAATCGCAATATTATTCTTTCGGTTTTCTTTCGTGATCATAGAAATCTCTTGATTCCAAGACACCATTCGAAAATTTCTTGACGATACATATGATCATACAAGAGACTCTAAAACAAGGATCTCGCCCTTTTTCGTTCTAGCGATGTTAAAGTCAGGAGAGGAGGCCTGGAATGGCGTAGTGGTGATTGCACTCGCTTTCCATCAATGTGGCCCGGGTTCGATTCCAGACTCGTGGTCATATGTGGGTTGGGTTTCAAGTAAAGCTATGATCCTCGCGGGCCGGCATATGGAGGTCACGGGTTCAAACCCCGTTGAAGTGCGGAATTTTTCAGGCTTCTCTACGCAATTGCTAAAATTGCGTCCATAACTTCGAGGATCGTAGCTTTACTTGATTTCATATCCGCAGTTCAATATATTCCTGACCCTGTGGCCTAGGATACTCCATGCCATATGTTCTGTCCTTAATGTCCTTAATGTTAAGTGTCCAGCACTTTTCGCAGAATCCTTCCTGACCCCAGCAAGGTTATTCGTTGCAAAAGTTCCATGCAATACAGCATCCCCAATTGTCTCAGCCGCATTTCAAATCCTCTCGAAATTGTTCCCAGTGCACCAATTACTACCAATTACTATTGGGATATTATTATTATTATTATTATTATTATTATTATTATTATCATCATTATTATTTTTATTATTATTATTATTATTATTTTTATTAACTCAGATACTAAAACAATACGACGTTATTTCACTTTAGCAACAAAACTATCAGGTCCCGGAAGTGCTTACTCTGCTTTTCCTTCCACTTGTTGCTTGTTCTTTCAAGCAACGAAGGCTTCTCGACTTTTTGCTCGGATTTCAGACCATGATTTAGTCTAATTGATTCAAGTTTTCAACCACCGGCGAAAACCGAATGGTAACTCAAAAAGAATTACTGGAAGAGGTAAACGGACAAATCAACACACCAGAGACGTATTTCGAGCATGCAGTAAACTGTTTTTTTTTTATAATTTTGGTTTGCCATTGAGTTAATAAGCAACAGCCTCATAAAAAGAATATTTCACGATTGTTTGATGTTTCAAGTAACAATATTTTGTCATTGGTCAAAGTCTCCGGTAAGTCACGTGAGATAAAGCGCGGGTCCTGAGCATTCTTTTCCAGCGTTGACTCATAGTGGTCCAATCAAAATTTAGCCTCGTTTTTTACTATGCTAATTACCTCTGTGTTAACCAATCACAACGCGCTAAAAGAACCATTCCCTTTTGAGGTATATTAGTTTTGTTATCAATCCTGTGTGAGAAACATCATTTTAATCACTCTCATTGCTCGGTCGTAAAATAATCAATCGGAGTAATAGCAATCGAAGAAATTTGGCAACTTTATCCCACCGTTTAATATCCTCAATCTATTTAAGAATTTCTTACTCACAAATGGTATTATTTCAACGTCAAAAGAGCTTGTGACCCACAAGTAACCCAACGCAAATGTTAGCCCATTGTGGAAGCTGTTTATATCCTCGACGCAAGAGAGCCAACGAGGTTTAGCCGCTTTTTGTCCTCCGGTTGCCTTTTGATAATCCAAAAATGCTCCCCGGAATTCACGTGACAGGTAGGGAATCATTGAGCTCACAAAAGTCCACATCACGTAGTTTGACAGGGTCCTGGGAAATAAAAGATTCAGTCAGGCTGAATATAAGGCAAGACAGCTTCCAAATCGATCGAGAGACCAAACTGATGAGTTTTTTGTGCTTCAGTTTCACTTCACTTTCTTTAACTTTGGAAAACAAAAGTTTGAGACAAATAAATGGCAGTCCACTTAAACGCAATGTATCCTTTAATTCAATCGGACGGCCTATTGACTAACAGCTGGCATGAGACTTCGATAATTATTTGAAACTTATTTTGAGATTAAGCCGGATTGCAGCCATTCTATGGAGATTACGTTATTTGTTGTTCCCATGACAGCGCATTCCACCTTTACACTAACTAACCAGTAAGGTTTTTCCTTGAGGAGCCAGTTTAAAGGAGAGCAAATAGTAAATTTCAAACGATTCTCTCCCTAACGTCATATTTTCTTGCGGCTGGCTAATTAACAAGCCCACTACCCGACTTTTTGCCGACTGAATGATTAACTGTTCACGTGACTGACTCGATGAAAGCTGATTGGCTTCGTCACTGACTGATCCGACGTCCGGCCGGCTGATTGCATGCTAGGCCGACCGATAACCCGCCTATCGACTAAGTGATTACATGCAGGTTTTGTTGTCAACAAATGCCTGATCGTATTCTTCCTATAAGACAACAGGTAGGTTCCTCACCTCTTATCGGTTCCGTTGACAATAATGGACATGTTTTTTAGATACTCCGGTGATGGAACGAGCACTCTATCGGAGTCGTTAATCCGAATATTAAATTGGCTCATGATGCTGTTCAAGTATCTCACCCATGTAAACTGTGAGGAAATGGAAAGGAAACAAATTGATAACAATTCCAAGCAAGGGTGAATTCACTCTTGTTCAAAGTCAAAAAGCACAGGCATAAACTACATGTCTTCACTTTTTTGTTTCGTTGGTCGTCATGATCACAAAAAATACAATACGTAACAGAGGTAAATAATCGTTGGGAATACATGCAGAAAGATGCCCCATTCTTATGGAACTATTCTCGCGGAACACCCGACGTGGAAAAGCCATGGGAACGAAGCTGTGAGTGGTATACGATTTTGGCGCAAAGTAGATATGGATCAACAGCTATCATACAGAGCTTTTCGCATGACGTCACAGGGACCCTATTAGTGTTCCAAAACAAAGAAATAGCGGCCATGATGGGGTACCAAACTAATCCTCCGCGAATTGAGCTCTATTTTAATGCAAGTACTTTCTTTTGTTTGAGTAATCCAATATGGCTACAGGTCACGTGAGTGAAAACGCTCCGTAAGAATTCGTCTTTAGTATATTCCTTACATTCTGCTATCGGATGCAAAATAAACAGTGTTCTTTATTCATGGTTTTAAACAGACGTTTAAATATACAAATTAGTGTAGGTAATCACGTGATTCCGAGTACATTTTGGAATAAATATGCAAGAGTAAAATAGGGCTCGTGGACGAGAAATATCATGTGATTACT
>NC_090874.1:51284573-51317073 GCF_036669935.1 Montipora foliosa | reverse complement strand
CTTTTGCCGTTTTTCAGTTGTTTTCTTATTTTTAGTTTCACATACATGGCTGTCGTACACCACACCACGGGATCTAAACATGGATCATTTTGGTATTTTACGCATGCACTTCCAGCCTTTTCTATTGAGGAAGAAATCCTGGAGACTGTCCACGTTATATGGGAGGTGGTCTTGCATTTGCTTCCTCTAGTGCATCATCCACAAACAAACCGCCTCCGCTTCTGTGTAAACGTTTTGCTGTAACCGCTTAAACATTAGCGGACACCGTCGTAGCTTGATCAAGAATAAAACACAAAAAGTGGTGATAAACCAACTCATTTTGATGAAGACCTGACGTTTCGTGTGAAGCAGAAAAAATCTGACTTTAAGCGCTGATATATAGCAGTTATCTTTCGCTTAACATGAAAAGAACAAACAACGCGTTTGATATCTGTCAGGTGGAACCACATGCCTTCTGAATATTTTTGAATCAGCAGATTAGCCCTTTGTGAATAGGAAGAAAGCCGATAATTTTTTTTATTGGTTTAAACAGGTGGATTAAGGCAAGGTATGTTTCGTGAAGGAGGAGCTACTATTTCAACGAAGCCACTTAGTATGCGAATGAACGCAATCACGCACGTTGATCTGTGACATTAAATAAAGAAAAGATTAATTCCCAATATTCACTTACATGACCGCTAAAAAATTCCACTACTCTTCAGTGCTAAATTACGAATATGAAAATAATTTTGAATGACGTATGCTTGGCTACAATTAATACCAATGAAGGGATAAGTTTACACGCATAAATTATCCAATTACAGGCCTATCAAAGTATAGATTTTCTTGAGATAGATAGCATAATTAAGCAACGCAGTATTAAAAGGGTCACTTGAAAAAAATCATTAGTTTGTTGGTAACAATTTTGTGATTATTCCTCTTGGTCCCGTTTGCAGAATGTTGGCGAAGTACCCTCGCAAAGAATTGACAGAAACTCCGTTGAAGTAAATTTAAGAGAATGAAAGATTGACTGCTGTATGTTCACGGTGTCACGGTTAGAAGCCTAAATGTTTGGTTTATTTACCTTGTTTTAGGTTTTTTTTATCCATTAAATCTCGTGGTTTTGGCCACTGTCATAGACCTTTCCAAAGCTGCATGTAATTCAAACGCAGGACACCTTGATTCAATTTTGCAAGTTGACAATTAATTGATTTTTTAAAGAAAATGTCTTTCTTTCTTTTTTGTTCACAACTTCAAGTGGCTTAAGCAAGAAAATGTATACATTTAAAGAATATGAACATATTTCCAACAACGAATTTTTTATAAGTATATTTAAATGTCTATAATTTATAGACATTTAAACGTGTTATACCTCCAGAACGAATCGCGAGGAGTTTTGAGGGTCAGTGTTGATTCCCAACTTAAAGACAGGTGTCTGGAACATGTCGCGTTGCATCTTTGCGGAAGTCTCAAATACGCTCCATGTTGATTCATTCCAGGTTGTATTTCTCAATGGCCAGGACCCAAAGTGGTCAATAAACCACTGCAATTTTTGTAATGCTGTGGCGTCGACACCATCTTCGTTCATGCATGACTTAAAATAGAGCCTGGTTTTGCGTACGGCGTGCGAATTTGGAAGGTCGTCATTTGTTTCCAGCAAACGTAACAGTAGATTCTCGTTATTTCGCTTGTTCACGTCTCCAAAAGTAGATCTGCTTTTTTCAGAGGGCAATATCGGGTTGTTAGTGATCCAATTGCCGCAAGAATATTGAAAGAAGTCTGTGCATGGATCAATGGATTCGTTCATATTCTGCTTCACCGCTGATGCAACTCGCATGCATCCTCTGGAGCTACACTTAATTAACTTCTCTGAGTTCTCTTTTCTTGTACCTCCAGTTTCCTTTGGTTTGCGAGTTTCTATAACCAGGAAAACTGCCAGCACTATGCAAGCAACAAGGAGGACAAAGCAGAAGACTGCCAGCCCCAGTCGAAGAACCCTTTTGTTTTCTTTGCGGTAGATTTTCTCTCCTAAGACGGAAAAGGTGCTTGTTGAGCGACCAACACCAAGAGTCTCTGTGCTGGTGGCACTTTGCAATCCAAACTCGGCATCGACTCCATTTTGAGCTCCATAAGGATCCGCCATATTGTTGTGTGCTTGTTGAGGTCCAAGGCTGTTCTGATTTAAATCTTGTTGACATAGACCTCTTATGTCTTTAATATCATTTTGACCCCTCTTTCTGTCATACCGACATCAATATTTTGACATGAAATAACAATGTATTTCCATAAAGGCATCCAGAAAAGACGGTGAAGGGCCCAATGCACCTTCGAGGTTCAAAAGGGAGAAAACTCTTGTTGGATCTTTTAATTGTTAAAATCAATGAAATATTGGAGGTCTGATTGTCTCAGTGGGTCACGGAGTTGAACCGACAACAAACTGTCAAATGATGTTTTGCATGTTTGTTGAGTTGCACTGAGTATTCTGCTAAGTTTCACAGCAAGATACGAGAATGAAACATTGCAGAGACAAAACTGGAATCCGCTAGGTCGGAAATTAACGCTTTGTGCAAATTCACGCAAAAATGTTTGGATACCTAATAAACGAGACACTATTGAACTGTTTAATTAAAACTTGCGCCAGACTCAAACTCCTTGGTAAATACTGGCAAAGAAAAATCGCTAACTGCGGTCATATACATTTGTTTAAAACGTGTTCCTTTGTTTAAGAACTTGAGCCGTTTCGTAATCTTCTACTCGGTTCAAAAGCAACTATTTTAATATCATGCGATCTTGTTCATGTTGTACAATGTAGGCGAACGTACCATCCTACAACCGGATTGGTGGTACAAGCAGTTTTGAAGTGAAGATAAAGGATAAAAGGTTTGAACACTGTAAGGAACCCATTGATGCGCTGCTAACACTGTTGTATGTTCCCTCGGCCGTCAAAACCTTCAATTTGGTTAATTCACGTTGCATTTTGTGCAGATTAAGGGAATGAAAGCCACCGGAGCAGCACGATAACTTTCCTCCTGTAACCAATAGTATTGTTCTGATTGTTTTGTGGCTGGTTGCTAATGCCGTAGCGGCCGTCGCCGCCGTTCGCACGACCTATCATTCGCGTCGCGACACGACTGGCTTACTATCAGATATCCGACGAAGGCACGTAATTGGGACGATCTTCTAAACGAAAGATCATCGAAGTTTGTGGATGAACTAAAGAAAAACAAACGCAGGCTAAAACGGAACCCGAGACCACGACAGTTTAATGCAACCTACAGCCAACCGCATCACACTCTAGACTCTGAGCCAACGAAAGTCATGATGTCAATGAACAAGCCAAAATGATCTTCATGCACCTCAAGGCCGGCGAAATCACAGTTACTTCCTTCGCTTCCGCAAGCTGTTGATTTTGCATATTTATTTACAATTGCTTTTTTGAATGACCGTTAATGAATTGACAGATAAGTAACGACTTTTTGTATGTGTCAGTTACCGAAATTGCGTAATTTAGTCCACTTTGGTAATCTCTCCGCAAAGAGTGTACGTGCTTTAGTGATAAGACGAGCTTTCACCGGTCCGATTTCAGCTCTTCAGTGATGATGAATTATCGAAATTCCAGCTGTGTGTCAATTGACGTCTTTCGGCGAGTCACGATCTTTTTTTTTTGTTCTCAATGTTAGTTTATAGGCCACTTGGGAAAATACCATAATACTCTATGTTTGTCCCCCCAAATAAGCATGGTTTTGTTTTCTCTTGGGACCATTGTATATAAGTCCCAAGAGAAACTGGAAACAATGATTATGCAAAATTTGGGGGGACAAACAAAGAGTATTATGGTATTTTCTGAAGTGGCCTATTGCTGCCCTTACCACTACAACAACAACAATTTATTGTACTCGTGCCTAAAATGGCAAAATTAAGAACAACAGAAGATTTACACTAAAGTAGAGAATACTGGCCGCCTGGAATAACCCTAAGAACTAGCAGGTCTCTTGGCGGCCAATTTCTCGTCACTGAAGTCAGTCGACTTAAAAGGGTCAGGTAATCCTGATCCCTTCACGAAATTTGCAACTGTTAACATGCTTTGGTCTAACCGGCGTTGTGATTATTGTTATTGGTTCACTGTTTAACCTGTAATTTAGCTAGTACTACTAAATTTGAAATCTAAAGTAACTGCTTATATTACTGCTTTTAGCTTTATAAGTAAATTAAGAGCTCTCAAAGTCTGTGACTTACCGACAACAAGAACTGGGATGAATTCTGAGGGTCGATATCAATAAAGAGTGCAAAGAATGGAAAAACTTCTATTTCACTATTCATTGCAATCAGTATTTCGACCAAATTCCATTTAGTTGAGTTCCATCTTGGGAGATCCAACGCCCAGGAACCGTACTTGGCTATCAATGGTTTCAAAGTCTGTACTGCCGTTTTTTCTACTTCTTCTTCTCGCTGACAAGATTTGTAAAAAAGCTTGACTTTTTTCACTGCGCTTCTATTGCTCAACTGTTCGCTGCCTTCCTCCAACATTTCGCGCAATCTCTGAGAGTTCTTGTCGTCTACCACGCTGAATTCATCGACAAAAGTTTTTGAGGGTGGAATTGGATTGTCCCTTATCCAAGAGCCGCATGCGTGCTGAAAAATGTTTTCGCACGCATCAATGGAAGTATCCATTTTTCGCGCGAAATCTGCAGTAATTTGCAGGCACTCCGGGCTGTAACAATATGACTTCGGCAACTGTGGGTCTTCCGGCGCTTTTATCCTGGTCGGGTGTTCTATCTTCTTGGAAGACACAGCAAGGAATACACCCAGCACAATACAAACACTGAGCAAGATGATAACAATAGCTAAGGAAACAAACAGGTACTTTCGCGTTTTTAGGTACCTTCTTTTGCATTCCCCGTCTTCTTCATTTTGATTTCTGTCAATTCCCAGGGTTTCAGTGCTTTTGGTCTTCGTTTCGTCCACAAAACTGTTCAAGGAATACTGAGACATTTTAGAATAAAGACCAGTTACGTGACAAAGAAGGGCAAGGCCTTATTTGCAATTGAGGTCGCCAAAGTACCGCTCATTCTCTTTCAAAGTGGCTCACGACACGTCAACTCCTTCAAGTAGGTGTGAGGCTAAAAATGATTAAGTGTTCGGTTGTGATTGGCTCCTTTTAGAGCTTTTTTCAGCGCAGTAGGAATTAGTTGATGTCTGCTTAACGTTTTGAGACTTGAAGTGTGGACTCTTCTCTGGCTTGTTTTCCCTTCAAGTTAAATAGATAACTGGTTTTAGGGTGACAAAGTAAGCATGCGCATATTATCATTTTGGGCGAATGAGTTTGTATTACACAATATGGAATCTCAAATTCCTAATGGGTTACTACTATCTTATGCTTAAAAATAACAAATTTGCTTTGCTTGGCGTACGAATGACTTGATTACTGAATTTTCATGGCTTAGGTTTTTATTTAGTTTTGGATTTAGCTTTTTATCGCCTTGGCACGGTTAATTTTATTTTTCTTTTAGTTTTACCAACTTTTTTCGTGGGATGTAAGGCGCCAACTTATTTTTTGCCTGGGATAGGGTGCTTTATAAATAATACACTTCATTACATTACATTTAAATTTTGCGCCTCCAATAAAGTTAACCACTTAGAAAGCTTTGAATACATGTTGTAACATTGTTTCGATGCCATCCTCCTGAACAAATCATTGTCATATTATCTCATTCGGTTGTGTGGCACTTGTCTTTGCGTGTCTATTGTCCTAACCCGAGCTTAATTCGGTTTCGACGTCTACAAAGGCTCAGAATATGCGGACGAAAGAATTTCTTCAACATTTAGGTGCTATTAGAGTGGTCAGTACATTTTGTCAACACAGTGAAAAGCATTTTTGCAGTCTTGAAGTTGAAAGTTTCTTTTTTGAGGGGTTGGGGTTTGTGTTGGATGTGATGTAGCGAGACCTCTTAAATGTATGCAACAGATACCAGTGCCGGATTCTTTAAAGTTTCGAAGAACTGTACAAGGCATTTTTCCAATCCGACTTTTGGTATAAGATAAACACAAGCCACTCCCAGTGGAGACTTCACGAGCCAAAGAATGATTTTCAATAGACCTTATGACCTTCAAATTTCGCGGGAATTTGCGTAAGTTTTTTTACAAGGTTAACTCGAAAACCTTACGAAAACCTTAAGGTTAACTCGAAAACCTTACGGTTCCCTTAACCTCTAGGCTCCAATTACCTAAACTACTTTCCTAATTATTCTCTTTAATTAACTTGTAATGTATATAACAATCCTTTGTAATTAGTCTAAGTGTGAGTTAATAAATGTTGTTGTTGTGTTGCACAAGGGTTTATATGAAATTTACAAATTTCGTTTACGGTCGTTATAGCTTGATTCTGATCGTTATACCTCACGAAAATAATCTCAACAGAAATGCTTTTTGAGAGGCATTCTCGCTATCCACAGTCGTCAGACATGAAAGGATTTATGATGGTTCGAAGTTGGAAAAATTCGCATATATTAACTGTAATTTATGCCGTGTTTGCCCCCAACCAATACGGCATCAGAAACCGTGAAAAGGACTATTTCTAAGGTCCGTTTTGCCGCAGCAAGCACATTAGATCGGATTAAACACAAGGGGCAGTTTTAGTTTGTTCGTCACCACGCGAACAATTCGTGTAATCCACAAATTCTCAATCGTCAATTATGAAAACTCCATTCCTAAATACGTGCAATCTTCTTATAGCGTGCGACGGTTGTCTGTTCAAACGCATCATATACTCCGGCCGGGTCACAAAGAAATGCAAACAATTTCACTATGTTTATTGTGAGTTTAGTTATAATCGCGTTTGTAAACATCCTCAAAGCTCTTAACATCAAGGATTAAAGAATTTATTTGAGACTTTCCTCCATTCCAAAAAGATTAATAATAAGTGCAATGTTTTTCTTCCGTCAATCTTTGATCCTTTTTCCATCTCCCTTCAGGAGTGACTTGTTTTCACGCAATAGAGAAATGCTCTCGGACGGGTTTGTTATGGTAAAGAAAGATGTGATCTAACGTAGAGCGAGTAACTGATAATCTTGAGGGCAAAATATCAACTAATGAAAGTAAACAAAACTCATTTTAGCTTTGGAGATTGACCAAACTAACTGGAATAGGAGGGTCAAAGATTTATTTCGGTGATCGCACGCAAGGTCTTTCTGGATTTCTTAATTCTTTATTGTTTCGTTCAACGTACTCCTAAGACGACACGGGAGGTCGTTTCCCATTTTGGGGGCGTCTTTAGTGAACAACAACAATGTTAGCTTTAGTATTTGTCAGTCGGTTTAAGAAACAGGAAATAATCTATATTAAGTTGTATAAACAGTGTATAAACATTATTTTCAGCAGAGGACAAAATATCGACCGTGGTAGCGTGATAGCCGCTCCACTGCCATGGGATGGCGGGCCGTTCACCGTAGAATGCATTTCCTAAATTTGGGTCGGTCATTTGGAGTAAAAAAGGGAAAGAAGGAACCCAGAAGCACTCTAAAAAACAGTTTCAAGCTGCAGAAGGAATGGAGTGGCAGGGGGCAGGAACAAATAGAGAGTTCGTGTTAACATATTTTCTTCCCAAGCGGACTAAAAGTCTCTCGTACGGTCGTGGGACAGCGTCACGTTTACTCTGGGATCGAAGTACTATATTTCAGATTAAAAGTTTTCCTAAGTTATTGCCTTTCTTACATCTATTCTTTTTTTTTATGGGAAAACTCAGATCGGTCGGACGACGGCAAACGAAGAATAACTGAAAATGGAGGTGCGGGCTTTATGAAAGTAAGCCTGTCGATTATAGATACAGTTTTCAATCACGTGATGAGACGGCCGTGTTAGTGTACAAAAACAATAGCCCCGCAGAAGGCGCATGATCGATTGTAGGAAAGTGATTCCTGTGATGAGGATGACAAAGTAAAAAATGTAATAAGTTGTCTCGACCATTCATAGAGCGGATCTCAATTGGGTGTCGAAAGTAATTAGCGAATTGCTTTGGTTTATGATTACTTCACTCAATGATTGGTTCAAAGTTCTCGTGCCACTTTTTTAACCAATCAGAAGTGAAACCAAAATCAATCGTGGCTTGCGCGTGCACATTTTCCCGTGCTTTGTGTCGGCTACGTGTAATTACTTCGAGTTTTGATTGGTTTACCGGATTGTCTCCGTCCTTTTTGATTGGCCATATTAATTCTTTGGTTTTGGTTTTACGACACTCGATTGAAACAATGGAATAAAGCAAAAGCGATTTTCACGACGACGAGAGGCTGGACAGGGCTATCTGGCGCCACTTCATCGCCAGCAGCAGCAGAAGAGGAGCTCAATAATCCCCTAAAATAAAAAAAATAGTTTAAAGCGGATCATGCTGCTAATGAAAACAAGATTTTAGCCCGGCCCTAAGAATTCATATCTGAGATAGGATCACTAAAAAAATTGCCCAACACCTGTCACAGTCGCTTCAAGCTAGAGAAACCGGGCAGAGCATCGGGGGTGTGATCCCCAGTAACTCGTTTCATTTGTTTGTAATTACTTGTATATGTATACTATGGAGAAACAACGGAAAATTTTCGGCATCAAATGTGCTACAACAAAATTCTGCAGGGCGGTTATGGAAAGTGATATGTGAAATATTAGTTCTGGATATTGGTGTACCAAAATAGTACTACATCATCAGTGATGAGTCAAAGGTGACTTTTCAGAATGCAGGAAGTGAATTAAAGAAAACACAGGCCCCTATCGGAACGAGATATATTTTCTTCCACGGCAAACTGTTTTATCGTTCATTAATGTGCAGCTGAACCATAAATGTTAAATTTTATTCCTTTAGGAGTTCCCCCTGTCCACCATCACATCGTAGATTTCGAAATTCCACATTAGATTTATCCAATGAGAATTAGCATAATGGCACCTCCAGGTCAAATTGGAATTTGTAGATGTTAGTCTTCTTTACCACCACGCATATAAATTTCTTGAAAGACAGCTAAAACTGAAAACCTGGACGAATAAATAAGATGACAAGAAGGCGATAAAGAATCAAAGCAATCCAAGAAAGTACTACCTCAGTCTGCCAGGAGTAAGCCCCTCTCGATTAAGAAACTCTCTCACGAAGGTACTGCTGACCCAGTGATTTCCAGTGCTGAAACTACATCATCTGTTACATAGTCACCATTATTTTGGGATTGTGCCTTTATATTCAGGACCTAGTTGTTCAAACGCTGATGAACACTGATCTGCGATGATTAAATATCAACATGGACGTTCAGTTGAATTTTGTCCGACGATAAACGCCTTAACTTTATACACCCTATTCCAAAATGGCCGCCATTTTAGTTTTCTTTTGTTTCCATGCAGATTGGCCCTTATGGCCTCGTTCAAGGTTAAATATTCTTTTGAATTTTACGTTTGAAAGCAATTTGCATGGAAACAAAAGAATACTAAAATGGCGGCAATTTTGGAATAAGGTGTATGTTGAAGGAAAACAAAAGAAAACAAAAGCTTTACTCATAATTGAAGGTCAAATATCTTGTGGAGACTACTTTTTTTTACCATTAAACTGCAATTTAAATTTCCAGTAATTTAGGACTTTGAACAATTGGCCCAAGCGTAAATTTCTGACAGTTGTAGCGTGCGAAATTGGCAGAAATAGATATTTTGCCCGCACGGACCAGAGGACTGGGTTCGGTTGTCTGGTGGGGATTATGGGTAATTTGTCGTACGAGAAGTGAACCGTTGGGGATTTGAATCAGTCTAGGTTCAGCTTTCTTCGCGTACTTTTTTGTTAACTTTTCCCCTTAGCCTCCATAGGGTAGTGGCACTTGCATAGGGTTTGGAGAATATGTTCCCTCATTCCCGCAGAGTTTTGGGTTTTCGTATCAAGCAGGTGTCCAGTGTACCTTTCCTGTGATAAGTTTTTAGTAGAACAGTACCTTCAAGTATGCCAACATATTGTTATTTGGGAGCAGAGTTTATATGCATATGGCAAGCAAAGTAACCCGGCTTGTGACGCTTGCTGTCGTACATGCCCAAGTATCTACACAGTTGTCTTGTGATTGAGTTAGTTGTGTTGTGTCTGATTGGGTAGTGAAGTTAAAATGTACTAGTCTTCTCTACCACCATAAATAAAAAATAAGCACGCATTGCGTACGTGTGGTAGTGCAGTAACGTGACACTGTGTTTTTTCCTGTAACTGTCAACTGAGCTGCGTCTTGTTTTCCAAGAGATTTAAGTTGCCTTTGCGTAATAATTACTTAGCTCTAATACTACACGATATTGTTTTGGTATCGTAAATTATTAAAGCGCCATGGTAATAGCCCCCTAAGAAGACATGTGGTTACTAGTAAAATACTAAACCCAGAAAATTGACGAAAATAAAAGGGAATCGAGAAACATTGGCTTCGAGGCTGACATGTTGATCATTTTCAAGTTCCCTTACAACTTATTTTTTCACCACAAGTTTAAGCGTACACTATGAGCGTCTGACAGCTTTCTAAGAGAAAAATTCACTGAAGTTAATCCCCCTCTCCAGAGGGGTTAGTATCTGGATAGGAGACCTTGACATGTACGACTTGCTGCAAGACAACGGGCTTTTATTAGTTTGCTTTTTTTCTTTCAAGCGTTATAAAGTTCGACAAGAAATGTGCGGATTCAACACAAAGATCACAATCGTCCAACAGTTCACTCTCCTACACGAGGTTATTTATCACTAGGTAATTGCATCGTTTTGGAAATAGAAGCTGCTTTCTTATTCATCAGCGTCACAAATTCTTGCCGATTTTGGGTCTCATTTGTTGATACAACAAACCTACTTAAGGCCAATTTACACGGTACGATTTTTGCCATATGCGACAAGCTTACGGCAGGCCTACGACTCATTTACGATTGTCTTGTACGTCAGAAAAAATGTCATAGCATTTTAAAACGGTTGCGACAATCGTAAGTTATGTCGGAGGCCGACTCCAAGGACTGTCGTAAGCTTGTCGCATGCCCCAAAAATCGGATCGTGTAAATAGGCCCTTATAGGCAATTCCAGAATTGCGCAGGAAACTGGGGCGAGTTTCAAATTTGAATCAGTCGATGAATTGACACCATCACATGAAAGATAACATTGGGATTGGCCATCTGTCTAAGTTTGATGCATTTAGGTCGAAAAGAGACCAAGTTACGGAGTTAAAAAATCCATACAAACGTCTCTAATTTTGAGGCTGCGTCCCCCCAAACCATAAATTTCTTTAAACAATTTATCAGATTTGGGACAGCTGGAAAATCCTGTCATGTTCCTAGTATTTGGAAATAGGAGAGGTGAAAATCCCTTTGTTTCCCTATTTTTGTGAAAATTACAGAAATCGTGAAAAATCAAAATCAGGACATCAAAATCAGGAGAGCCCAGGCATGGAAAGTTCTGCACGACATGAAAAAGATCTGGAAGTCAAGATTATCCCCTCAGCTAAAACGACGAGTGTCTGTAGCCTCAGTAGAAAGCGTTCTTCTCTATGGTTGTGAAGCCTGGACTCTTACTACACAGATGGAACGCAACATAGATGGAGTCTACGCAAGAATGCTGAGGACGGTTCTCAACGCCACCTGGGAAGACCACACCAAAAACGTCGACCTTTACGGCACAGTTCCCCGGGTTACCGACAAAATCAGAGCCAGAAGAATGGGCCTCGCTGGTCACTTTGTCCGCCACCCTGAGCCGGTTGCATCAAATCTCATTCTCTTGGAACCAAAGGACGGTACTCGCAGCAAGGGAAGACCAGCAACCACTTACATAGACACCCTCAGAAGAGATACTGGACTTAGTAACACTTGCGAGATTCGCGCCGCTATGAACAACAGGGACCAGTGGAGAGCAGCCATCCGTCATTCCCGAGTTGGTGTTGGCTAATACCCTCGTCTGTAGTAGTAGAAGTAGTATATGGTTTTATTAGTACCCTGGATTCCAGAGGTTATTTTCTCGCCATGAAAAGAGCGACAAAGGAGCGAGTCACGAGGCGGCGAGAAAAACCTCTGGTACGGGCTGTTAACCTTTCTGAACATACCGCCCCAATCACGTTGCGCTTTCCACTTCCAGAGTCAACTTTTGACCCTGGAGATTTCATTGGTCGATCGACAAACCGTTTTTTATAAGGATTGCCATTGGTTAAGTCGAGGGGACGATCAAACCGGTTTTTCACTGGTGTAATACAAGAAGACCATGAACGGTACAGCAGCGATAGCGACACGATAATCACAAATTCATGGCTGGCAGATTAAGGTTAATTCGTCTCATTGACGCTGGATGAATGTTTGCTGTTGGGTGGCCTTAGAGGGGGCGTGACTGAGCTTCTGACATCTTTACACCTCAATGCCTCGAGTCATATTGAAACTGCTCCAGGGACTCGTAAAGTTCTTTAAATTTTTTCAGTTCTAATTCTAGGACTTGAATGCAATTTTCGTATTTCTCCAATTCACGTTTGCATTTGTAACAAATAATAGTTGCGTGAAACGCTTCGACAAAAAACTCAGAAACGATGTATCGCACAGGCTTGAGTACTGGTGAAGTGATTTATGAATTTGTCTCCTACAACATTCCAAGTTTTCGGCTCATTTCATTGAACAGTTTTATTTTTTTGTTACGTGACAGTGACAACGATTAATTCACTCCACCGTGAAAATTTCCCAGTAGAGTGACCGGTAAACATTGCACAAATATTTTTATCACGTGGATAAAACCGGGTTGCCCAAGTTTCTAAAACAAACTCTTACTCTGGAAGTCAATCAAAATAAGTTGGTTTGCATGGAATTGAGGTTTTTAACGGCCTGCGAGAAAATAACCTCTGAAACCCACGGTACAAAATTAGAGACATTTGTAAAGTCCGTAACTTGGTCTCTGTTCGACCTAAGAGCATCAAACTTGGACAGATGGCCAATCTCAATGTTATCTTTAAACGTGATGGTGTCAATTTATCGATTGGTTCAAATTTGAAACTCGCTTCAGTTCCCTGCGCAATTCCGGAATGGCCTATTTTTGTGATTTATGCACGCGCTGCGGGCCTATTTGCCAACACGGACACACTTATGCTATTTACACTCAAACGACCCGGTGACATAGTGTGTAGAAGTGCACCTACCACAAAAAGCCTGAAGACGATGAGACCAATCTTGTCCTCAGGGTCTCTCTTCTTCCCTTCCTTGGAGAGGAGAGACCCTGGGGACGAGGTTGCGATGAGACAACGACGATAAAGAATTGAAAATCATGACATGGCTGACTGCGCCTCCCCTCCTACCCCCCACCGACCTCAATAAATAATCAAGAAAACCTCGTGAGTAGAACTGATCTCAAAACTTCCACTGGCCCACTTTCGGAATAGATTTCAAAATAAGGGACTGGTCATTATTTATGTAGAGGGAGGAGGGGGGAGGGGGAAGCAAGGCTATTTTCAATTAGCAAAGAGGGGGGGGGGGGGCTATTGTTTTTTTCTGGTACAAAGATTAAGGAGGGGGGTCATATGATTCAGCAAGATTTATAAGAAGTCAATTCAAGAAAGGTAGACTAGTAAACCAGTTGGATAGGATGGAGTATAACGATATTTAAAACACTGATACTCTGATCAGTAATTTAATACCATGACATTTGTTGTGTCCTCAACATGTAAATTGAAAAACAAAACACAATAACATTGTTTGTAAAGCCAGCCAGTGGAGAAAGTCAACTTGAATCTTGAAGGAAGCACCAAATCCTTCATAATGCTGACCTCAGTTTAGCAGTTCAAAGTAGTTCACTAAATACAACTTTTACAACTCAAATACTGCTTTACTGCTATTGATTAATCATGTCTTGTGATTTTAACAAAAACAGTGCAGTAATATAAAAACTTGAAATAAGTTTTTCTTCTAAGTATGACAGTTCCTTAACTCCACGCTCACAGTTGGAAACATCAAAATGAAGGACACTTGATTGAGAGTTCAAGTATTTACCATAGCAAGCATTATTATCGCTACTCAAAAGATGATTAACTTTTGTTCTATTTTCTCCATTTCGATTTTTGCTTTCCATCTCTTTTTTCTCTCTTTGAATAAGTACTCTTCAAATGCACATTCAGTCATGTGCGGTCTTGCAGCTTCAAGGATCCTTGGCAAAATTTCTGGTCAAGACGATACACTGATTTTGTAATTTAAGAGGTTAGTCGAAGGTTATCAAAAATCATCTAATAATTGTATCTGATAGTAATTTTTCAATTAGCACTGGCCTTATAAGCATCTAGCCAGTAGATGCGAGGTAGTGAGAGAGGGGGGGAGGGGGGGGGGGGTCATGGTTGAAATAATTGATAGATAAGGGGGTCACTTGCTATTTGCATACCCTAATGGGGGGGCCACACAGAAAATTTGACATGCCCGACATTTTCTCCCCCCCCCCTCCCCCTACATAAATAATGACCGGTCCCTAAGTGAGGTTTAAAGCGACGTTTTATGTATCTAACAAAACTACTAAGGCTTAAATCTTGCATTTGAGATAAATTCTGTTTTATTTACAACAAAAATACTTAACTTCAATAAGTTAATTTTGCTGTGATATTTACAAGGGAGTGTAGAGGTTGCGAGTCATCCAGGCAAGTTGAACTGGAAAGGATAAACGGTGCGACTCATCTGCTCTGCCCAGTCTTCGTTGCACTTTTTCGGCTATCACATACTGACGCGGAGAATATCTAGCGATTGATCGGGAAAACTTTGAGAGATGGTGAGAGGGCGCCGCGTACCTCCACAAGTCAATCTCTTCTATTTTTTGTGCTCACTAACAGCAACTTTAAATAGGCTTGAAAAGGTAAGGCTAAGAAGGCTTAAAAAGGAAAGTTTAGAAGCAATCAAAAACGAACAAGAACGAAGCACCTAGTTCTTTTTCCATTCATCGTCGAGTTCATGTCAATGAAGCTCAATCAAAGTCGTCTGTCTCATACCTAACAAAGAAATCAAAACAAAATAATCAGAAGAGAAACAGGTCTTCAATGAAATGCAATGACAGAGATCTCGTGCTCACTGTAGATACATTAGGCTTCGGGCAACAAACAAAAAAACAGCTTGGAGATCGATCTGACTAAAAAGAAGTGACGCCAATTAGATGCAAGTTCTTCCTCTCTACTTCAACATCCTCTGAAATGTAAGCAATAAATGCCGTTTTTGTAAGTGTCCCTTTAACACTTGAGGGGGATACTTCAGTGATGATGTTTTTGAAATTTGGCTTGCATGTACGTAATTAGGAGCATTTCTGGGCTCGGTTGTTCGAAACCGATTAAGTTAATCCAGGATTAGCGTAAAATTTGGTTTCACGTTTTCAACTTTCTGGCGAAAGTTTGTTTTGCTTTTTTTTGTTTTTCAAGGTTGGCTTCTTCTAATGTAAAGTTTTGCCGAATATCAGGGTTGAACAGCATTTGGGAGTAGAGAAATAAACTCCTTGGTTAATTTTAAATCTGGGAATAGCGTTTTGAACAACAAGCCTGGTTTTTACTAGCGACGCAAGCACAAGCGGAAGCAAAATTAGCATATGCTAACTGAAAACGCACGTCGACATGAGCATCAAAATCAACGAAGACCTCTGCCATTTTGTTCAAATACTCAGAAGCGGGTAATCTGGAACGAGTGATGTAACTGGCCAGATGTAGCAAATTTCCTTGCGCTTATATGCCGTGTTTGGTTTTCACACGACAAAAGCCGAACGCAAGCACACTGAAGCGAAACAACAACCTCGTTCCCAGGGTCCTCTCTCTTCCTCCCTCGAGAAAGTACCAAAGTACCCTGGTTCCGGCTGGTCACGTGCCTATGAGTACAAATGAAATGCGCACGGAGGGTGAGTCCTCGCCTTTATTCAGCTCTATCTAGGCGAGGGCGAAACAGATTGTTTTTCTCTTACAAATTCGAGCACACTTCAAGTTGTGCTGCCTTTAGGTGATACAGAAGTGATTTTAAAGTAAAACAAGTAATTTGTATGAAAGCGTTGCGTTTAAGAAAAGATGTATTGACAGTGCTTTCAACAGGATACTAAAGATAATTACTTTGTTTGAGCTGCTTAATATCCATTCCCTTCTGTTGAGCTCAGTTGATGAGTTTACTGAGGTTTAGTGCCCGTCCATTTACATATTTTTCTAGAATCTGCGAAAATCTAGCAGACACATGACCAGCCGCAACCAGGGTACTTTCTCGAGGGAGGAAGAGAGAAGACCCTGGGACCGACGTTGGC
This sequence comes from Montipora foliosa, assembly GCF_036669935.1. Lineage (NCBI taxonomy): Eukaryota > Metazoa > Cnidaria > Anthozoa > Scleractinia > Acroporidae > Montipora > Montipora foliosa. Next base: position 51,300,869 of record NC_090874.1, on the reverse strand, counting down.
GTTGAGGCCCTTTTCACGGTAAAATGAGAGCTGTTATGCTTGCGCTTGCTTTTGAACTTCAAAGTTTGTTAGTTCCTTAGTTTCTTTCAGCTTTATTGGCCATAAACGAATAAATGAATAAATAAATAAATAAATAAATAAATAAATATTAGAGAGAGAAGCCATAGGGGTTAGCGCGAACGGACATGTGACCCATGCGAGACGCTACCTCATACTAAATAAAATCTAATAAAATTACAATAAAAGGACACTAATGAAAATGCTTGCGTCACTAGTGAAAACCAGGTTTAAGAGCTCGACAAGTGATCTTTTTGGGATTAAAAAAATCGCTGTTACATTAATTTTTTTTAATACATAGAGCAGTGCTTTTGACATGACAGGGGAAGGCAAAACAGTCAAATTTGGTGAAAGTATAAATCTAAAGCTTAGACGCTCGACCTCAAATTTAAGATCCAATCAATTTTATATTAAAATTCGTTTCTTCTCCCTTGTTTCGTTTGAAACATGTACAGTGAAACGTGTTAAAGATCATACCATGGTCTGTCATCTTGCTGATAATCACCCAAGGAATATTGTAACTGACTTCCAGAGTTTGAGTTTTCCTGTTTAAAAAAACACACAGGGATTCCGATTGTCTTTTCTTTCGGAACAAGAGGCATTTGGTTTACAGTATTTTAAACTTGTGAACTTTCTTTTTCAGTCTTTGCACCCAAGGTTACGGAAAGTCCTAGAGATAACATTGTGACCCAGAGATGTGGTGGAAAAAAAGGCACGACGTCACAGAATGTTGTTGAGTTCGAGCAGAAACCCATAAGAGTTGAAACGTGTAACGGCCCCTTGTGTGCTGGGAAACAAGCTTCTGAATATTCAATTTTGTAAGTACTATATTTGGAACAAGAAGAGCGAGGGGTTTCCAAATATGGTACTTAGCACTGAAACATTCAACCAATCAGTTCGCACTGAATATTCGGAAGCTGTGAACGCGCGTTACACGTTTCAACCCTTATGGGTTTCTGGTTCGAGTTAATGAAATTGAGTGAAGATGTTGTTAAAGTATCGGTCAACTTAAACATAGACCCTGGTAAGCAATGGGAAAGTCACCGTTACCAGATGGTATTTCTAAACTGATTATTCTTTAATTTTTCCGAAACCCAACGCAACTTTACTAGCTTTAATGTATTATTCGCAAAGTATATCCTATTGTTTGCTTTTACTCAGAGTTTTCATGTGAAAAACAAATTGAATTTTTCTCAACAGAAACGGGCTTTTATCTCGGTGGGTGGAAAAACGCACCGGTACAGCTCATTGGCTCTATTCCCGTCAACTTAAGGTTTCTTTAATGGGAATTTGTCGACCTAAGTGTGAAGATCATTCCTTGATAACTACTTCGCAATTCAAACACATCTTATCATTTCATGCACAGAGGAAATAACCGCCTTTACCGGCGCGATAACACCCCAGTTAAGAATATAATCTGAGGTCCCTTTACTTGGGAAAGTCGCTTGGGAAAGGTTTGCTGTGGATTTCGAATTACTCCTGGTTTGCAACAAAGCAATTAAGTATACCCAAAAACTGACAAACTGCATCATGATTGATGAGCGGGTATCCTTCCGAGTGAAGGAAAAATACCTCACAATGACACTCTACTGTTTTAAATTAACCTAAATTACCATATAGTGGATTTAATTACCTCAATTATTATGACGGGCCGTTTAACGGGCGTAGTCACAGAAATATCCAATCCATCTCGGAGAGAGTTTTTAGGAATGAGTCTATGAACGGACAGACCAGTGTCAGGCAGCACTGTTCTTTCACGCCCACTTTCAGACATCCTTACCGTCTGAGGTTTGCGGTCTCGCGATATCATTGTTTCCGGCATATATGTCCATTTAGCACCATCACGACGCGATCCTGCCCTCACCGCCCGACTGTCACGTGACACGGTCCTTACCGGTGGCTTTGGCGGTACACGAGGTTTTTCATTAAAGATATCTTTTCTTTGATCCGTTTGCGCACTCTTAGTTGGAGTTTCCTTCCAGGAAACAGTTTTGTTAGTTTTTTTCTTTTCGCTAAAGGCGTTTTCTGCTACATTTTGGCGTTGAACTTTTAAATTTCCATCGCTGTCCTCTTTCGTTCGATGGGAAGCTGTGTATCCTCGGCGAGATCGCGGTCCGTTACTCCGCTGCATATTGAGTTCACTGTCACTATCGGAACTTATCGTGCTATCGGAGCTGATAGCAGGTGTTTTGCGCCTGATTCTGAAAAGCGTTCCAGCTCTGCCATCGTTGGCGGTTCTCTTTTCGTATGTGCTTGCTGTCGCATTACTTCGTTTTAGTTTGTTCGAGTCTTTTCTCGAATTATTTGTCTGAAGTGGAGATTGGGAGCGAGATGAAGATGGGGAAGTTGATGTGTCGGGTTGAACGATCGGAGGACTGGAACCTGTTAAAACACAGAACACAATACGGCTCGATGCTTTTATAAAAATGTGATCGGGAGTCAACGACTAAAGGAGAGAACAACTTAGACCTCTGGTTTGATGATCGTTTTTCCAGACCTAGTCACTTTTGGCGGATTGCTTTTTCTTAATGAGTTAATTGCAAAGTTAAGTTATGCACCTGTGACGTAATCAAAACATTTCACAATGGTTGGTCAAGTTGAAAATACATGTCTTTATTCCCATATAATCCATCTGGGGTCAGTTGCTCGGAGGATGGTTAGCGCTAACCGTTGGTTAAGAGGTACCAAACCCTATAGGTTTCCGTGGTATTTAACGCTGGTTAGCGCTAATCATACTTTGAGCAACCACGGCCTGAGCGGTAAGACCTAGGTATAGAAGTGACAAGGAGAGAGTTTGTCTCTGTCCTATATTGTAGGCCAATTTCCATTACTGATAACTTATCAGTAATGGAAATCGGCCTACAATATAGGACAGAGAAAAACTCTCTCCTTGTCATTTCTATCATAAGTTGGAAATGTTCCATTTTATTGTTGATCGTGCAGTCTATTTTCAGCCTTTTGCAGTGCGTTTAACTCGATGTCACGGCGAATAGCAATATATTAGCGCATGTCGTACTAAGATAATGGTTAGTCATGAAAGGGTCATTTGATTGGTTTTCTTATGAGAATATGTCAATCATACTGCCATCAAGTAAGTTTGTTTAATAGATCTTCGAGCTGAGTTGATTTACGTGCAAGCGCATATGTATATATTTAGGCAAGCGTAAGAGCGGTTTTCTTATGAGAATATGTCAATCATACTGCATCAAGTAAGTTTGTTTAATAGAGCTTCGAGCTGAGTTGATTTACGTGCAAGCGCATATGTATATATTTAGGCAAGCGTAAGAGCGGTTTTCTTATGAGAATATGTCAATCATACTGCATCAAGTAAGTTTGTTTAACAGAGCTTCGAGCTGAGTTGATTTACGTGCAAGCTCATATGTATATATTTAGGCAAGCGTAAGAGCGGTTTTCTTAAGAGAATATGTCAATCATACTGCATCAAGTAAGTTTGTTTAATAGGGCTTCGAGCTGAGTTGATTTACGTGCAAGCGCATATGTATATATTTAGGCAAGCGTAAGAGCGGTTTTCTTATGAGAATATGTCAATCATACTGCATCAAGTAAGTTTGTTTAATAGGGCTTCGAGCTGAGTTGATTTACGTGCAAGCGCATATGTATATATTTAGGCCAGCGTAAGAGCGGAGCTCTTCAGTTATCATTTATTGACGTTTTTGTTTTCAGATATTTTTCTGACTACTGACTTCTTACTATACGACCACTCCAGCCTGCTCATTGCTATAAATTAGTCTATTTTCTCGTGCTCTTTCCGCTGTTTTTTTTTTTCTGTCAGCATTATTCGGCCTGTTTTGTCCTGCTTGTGTTCTCTCTTTCTTGCGCTGCTCGTCCGCAATATACTTTCATCTCTTTATTCGCGGGCTCTTTCTTGCTCTCTGTCTCTCTCGTTGTTTGTCACTGATATTTCGCCTGTTTTTTCCCGGCGTGCTCTCTGCCGCTCTCTTTCATGTTGAGTATCGCTTACTCGTTGCCTACTTTTTCTTTCCTCTCTCTCTCTCTCTGTTTTACTAAAACGCACTGCTAAATGCTGTTCGCTGGCCCGGCAACTTCCCGTCAAAAAACGCGCGTTCTGGCACTGCGACTTGAAAATGTGAAAATACGGACAGACGGCCGTGTGATGACGTCATAACCGAAATTAACAAATCGAACATGTTTCAGCGTTGTCTGTAACTGAGAAATTTTGGTTTTTGCCACAATTCCTTGTAATCTCGCGTTCTGATTGGCTAATTTGCCGTTGTCTATAAGGGTCAAGACAACGCTGTTCGCGTCAAATCCGTCAATACGTCACGCAATTGTAATAGCCAATCAGGAACGCTCGTTTTGGAAAATGAACCAATCAGATTAAGAAAAAGTTACAGACAACACTTGCTCTTTCCTTGTGTCATGATGTTGGTCACACTGTGAAATAAACATTTTATTTGGCGTTGAATATTAATGTAGTACAGCGTTGTCTGTACTCTTATCGACAACAATATTCGTCATTACAGTGGTCACAACGTTTTAAACGCTGTGATGACGAATATCGTTGTCGATAAGATTACCATATTTTGTTAATAATGGTGCTCCGTGCCCGCGCCGAAACTGGGAGTTTCAGAAACGACGACAGTGGGGGAAAGGAAAACGCAATAAAAATGCAATAATATCATTGGTTAAACGAGGAAAAATGATCGTGCTGCACGTTTCTACACGTGCGTAACGCATCTTAGCTCATATTTTTGTGGTAGTCTGCATAATAACGACGTGAAATCACTTTAATTGGAAATTTGAGGTTTTGACGACAACTTCTTTTTAGGATACTTCACTATCATTGTACGACGTGAACGAGATGGACTAATCGTGAAAGGCAAACGATAGTGTAAAGTTATATTTATTTTGAGGTGACCTTTTCGTCGACAAGTTCCGAATATCTTTGCGAGAACAAAGTTGATTTGTTCTTGGAAATTATGCGAAGACTACTTGTCTCGTTTCCGACAATGTCTAAGGCTCACGCTCAGATGGATTACATGGGAAAAAAGATAGCACCTAAAATATATAAGTTTTCCAAAGCCAACGTTTGCAAAAAACACACCCCTTCTCAAAACCACGGTGTGTGTAAAAGACAGCTTACAAGAGAGTTAAGTGGAATGTAAGTTCCAGTCATGGGCTACTAAAGTGAATAAATATATTGCTAAAAAATCCCTACTGGGTGATCTGCAAGAAATCTATAAATCCACCCATAAGGCCGACTTGAGACCATTATGGCGATCAACACGAGCATCTCGCTTCGAGAGCAACAGCACGATATAACTCAGAATCGACGAGAAAGGTGGCATAAAAAATACTACATCCACATATTGCAGAGTAAAAACCGTAATTACACAGGTTACCTTTTTCAACAGACTCATCCGCAAACACACCAATACTCGCATCAGGATTTAGCCTTGTTCTAATCAGCGGTGCTTCCTCTACCTTTTGCGCATGCTTGGACATAACGAGTCTGCGGGTATTAGCTGCTATTTGTTTCCTGTAATAAATGATACGTAATTTTAAAATTTTCATCCTCGTGAAGCACTGCTTCACGTAATGCTTGGATGATGAATAAGTTCTTCACCTGACGCCGTAAGTTAATTCTTCACCTGGATACCCTAGTGAATATAGATTCTCCAAGGAACAATCTACCTCTCCCCCACCCCCTAATAACACCCGTTTTGCACACCGAAAATTTCCGATAAGTCCTGAAATCCTCGGCGTGGTCTCGGCAAAATTCACAACGCGTCACTTAAAACAATAGGGCCATTGTTTAAATCTTAATGGGTGAATTTAGGCCGGAATAATAGACCATTTCTTGATACGCAAAAACTACCAATAGCACAATCTCAAAAACGAAAATGGATTGTACTAAATGATCGCCCTAGTTCCCGGACTCTTATTACCAACGAAGGGTACCCCACAATGAAGGGAAGGTAAAATCTGCAAAAAGGGTGCGCATCCTTAGACAAAATTAGAACGAAAGAAATTAGTGAACACCTTGACCGTCTAAATTCTTGCACGCCAAAGGAGTGGTTGCATGGATGCGTGGTAACTCAGCTACTATCGTTAGCCTTTCTCTTTCTTGACGCCATTTTGCATTTCGTAAAGTAGCGCTCTGTAAAACTACTGACAAAGGTTAAACTTTAATCCGGTTCGTCAGTTCCGTGTGAACGGAGCGAAAATATTGCACGGTTCCGTGCGAACAAAATGGCCTGTCAAATTGTTCAACCGGTAGAAAATTCGTCTGGTGCCATGTGAATCGGGCCTTTGTCGCAGGCAAGTTTTCCTGGGCAAGACGGCGGCTAAGGGTGACAGAAACCGAAATCTCGAGGGGAAAACTCTGGGAACAAGGTTAGCCGTTACATTTACTCGCGCTATTCAAGAGTTTAAGAGACGCCGATGGTTACGGCAAACGACAACACCACAAAGCAAGAATATCACTGGTTAAGAGGAAAAGCAATCGCTCTGCACATGCAGAGCTCTCCGTAAGAACGACGTGAAATAATCAAATCTGAGGTTTTAACGACAACTTGAGTATACAAATGCCAACCTTTCATTCCTCATTTTACCCTGAAACCGCTCGTACCCAATTTATTTTTAGAATACTTCGCCCACACTTTAGGACGTGAACGTGGTATAATCGCCAAAGAGTTTAACATGATCGAGCAAAGTTATATTTTGAGGTGACGTTTTAGTCGACGTCGCCGTCGTAGATCTCAAAGCCCCTATTAACTAAGACAAGAAAGAAAGTTATGCAATACCACTCACAGGGTTTTACTTACGCCATGATCAACTGCATCGATGCGTTGTCTGCACTTGAATCAGACATAGGAGAAGATACATTTGAGCCAATGGAGTCGACGCTTTCTCTAGTGTCCAGTCTTTTTCGCTGCTTCGACGCTTCCAACTGGCTTGTGGTTTTGCTGAGCAGCGGTTTATGGTGTGACTCATTCACATAAGACTGATGGAGAGATCTAATACCAAAAATTAAACGTGACTGTACGTCGTTTTCAATGCTCCTACAAGAAATTGCAACCTTTTGCAGGGATGATTTCAAGCAAAGGCCCATAGTTGCTTTTTATCCTTTCGTGGATTAAATGTTACGTAACTTTAAACGGGCCTTCACAAGCAGTTTGGCCAAGAAGAACTTACTAATATACAAACAGGAAATTTTGAAGTCCTTGTAGCATGCAAAAGAAAATACAACTGATGGCCAATTTGGGCATGACTGAAATTTAGAGTCGCTTTTGACCCGCTAACGCTCCCTTTCAGTTGATTTGCAGAGTTTCGGGGTGGTGGTCAAATTTTAAAAATATTTACTTTCTTCTCTCCCAAATAGGCCTTTCTCGATATATTAAAATTCAGCTTGATAGTGAGGCAGTGAGGACAAAGACAAAGGAAAGTGGATGATATGTAAATAGTTTTTCACATTCATTCCAACGTGTTTCTATTGTTTTTGCCCTCACTGCCTCACTATCGAGCTGAATATTTAATATTTCGAAAATAGCCTATTGAAAGATGTACGAAGTTCAAGGACTTATGAAAGCTTTCGAAGAATTTTCAAGGATAACAGAGTTAGCACACCGAAGCCTATAGATTGCCTTTTTGGCCCTCTTTTCGAGTTTAAGGTACCTTCATAGAGGGCGTATCAAAATACTTCCGGGGTAATCAAATGTTTAATCTGCTCACCGTTCAGAAATGAAACCATTGAGGCTCTCTCCATCTGGTGAACCGCTGGCCCGAATTGTATCGCTATGCCGCATATCTGATATTTTAGTACCCAGTCTGTCGTCAAAAGATTTCGATTCTCCGTTACCACTAGTGTCACTCTGAAGAAAAGGTACAAACAAAGGTCGCATTCGTAAAACTTGTTCAACTTAAAATTTTAAACTTTATATTTCTATGATGCGACGGAATGGCTAACTGAGGAAATATCAAGTTCTAAACTTGTTCAACCGCAAAAAAAAACGATCTTTCCTAAAGTAAATCAAAGCAAAACAGGGCTTTTAATTTGCTGATGAGCTCTTGTCGAGTTCTGTCTATTAAACTGGTCGTTTGGCTAATTATCTGTCCTCACCCTTTGCCAGAGCACGAACGATCTCTGATTCAGGCATTGTTCTGAGAAGTTGAAACCGCTCTTTCAACTACTGTTTAAAGAAAAAATAATCCATGGCAAATTTTTACCTGATCTCCACCGACGACTTCCGGTCTGTCTGGCAGCATACCAGACCTCGCTCGACTTTCAAGGGCCTGTTGTTCAAAAATATGAAAGAAAAGAAATGCTAGTTGGTTGAGCATCGGGCTGTTATGCGGGAGGTTGCGAAATCGAACCTCGCAGCCGGATCAACACTCAGGATCTTAAGTGTCGTCTGCAAATGTTTAGACATTCAAGTCTTCGCGGATAGGGACTATAAGCCGTAGTCCCCGTCTCACAAATATCCTTCATTCGGCTCATAAGTTCCCTGTGGGCCGTTAATGAACCCATACACTATTCGAGAAGAGTAGGGGATGGAGTCCCTGGCGTTGTGGCCGTCCTATTCTCTCCAGCCAGCAGAAACAGCCATAAGTCAAAAAGAGACGTTGCCAAGTGCTGGAACATGTAGATGTAGAAAGCGACAAAAAGTTGCGATAAGAAGAGACGTTTCGAAAGGACGTTTCACAGTCATTTCCAAATTCGAGTTGGAAGAGAAAGGAAAGAACTAATACTTGTCCCTTTACGCGTTTTTATCGCCTTGTACAAATATCTTTAGATTTTCCTTCTTTTACCTGGAAACTAATTCTGAGGTCGTTCTTTTTCAGTCGCTGCTTTTTGTGATGAAATGTGACATAGAAACATCATTATAAACGCTGTTAGAGCTTGAATGTGATGACCTACTATCGGGACAAGGCTACTAGTAACTCGACTCCCATAGCCTTTGCAGCTGGCAGTTCTGTTGTTGCGGACCGACCGCGAGAGATTTCGAGTGGCGCAGACTAGACCAGAAACATATCAGAATCATGTGGGGAGATAGCCGAATGTCTGAGAAGGGTTGGCACTATATTAGAAACTGCAAGAAGAGTCAGGAAAGTTGTGGATCATTGTTTAAAGTGAACCGCACCTATGAATACTTAAGGCCACTGGTTGCAGCCTACTATCACAGAAAATTTACAACATCTTATCTAAGAAGAACAACGATAATAACACTAATAATAAAATTGAAATAATTTTCTCCCTGAATACGTGCCTCAAGCTTTTGTCTGAGTTCTTTATTTTCGTCTTTGCATTCTTTAAGCTCTCTGTGCAACTTTGCTACACGCACGGAAAGTAACCAGCAGGATTCTTCCATAACTAAATACCGGCCACAACTGGTTTGACCGGCTGTATATGCATAATCTGCGGGAGATCGGCCATCTCTATCTTCAGAGGTCACGTCAATATTGTGATCGATAAGGGCTTGGAGACAAGTCATATGACCTTCCCTGGCTGCAATATGCGCTAGAGTCACGCCTGATAAGTCTGTGACATCTGGCAAAAGAGACAAAGTTGTATTTAGCCACTGATTAAACTGGACACTTCAAGGCTGCAATGCAAGCCATCAGATTGCAAAAGTGGTTATTACTGTTGGCAGATTAAAAATGTTTTAGTTATCGTTACATGTAGTCAAAACTACAGGTTCCAAAGGCAATGTATAACGATGTATTACGTTTTTTCTGAATTGCCTGTATTCTCGTTCCCAGAGGCCGCGATTCTTTCGGTCAGCACCAAGAATAACGTCATGTGGCTAACCTCTGGCTGGTTCTGAACACGTGCAGTCTCTCTGGAGGTCTATTTTGGTAACCGCTAACAGCTACTAATTGTTTCAACTTTCTGAGATTGCTCAGACGAACCGGAAGTCCGTGATTCGCGGACTTCCTTGTTCGGAACCAGCCAGAGGTTGCCAGAGGTCGTTATTCTTGGTGCTGACCGAAAGAATCGCGGCCTCTGGGAACGAGAATGAGTTGCATGTTTGCTAGAACCTTTGACGAACTGCTCAAAAGGTGGCAAGGCGGAAGCAGAATTTTATGAAAGAACACCTAGGCACCACCTTTAAACTTGGCAGGAAGGGAACAGGGGTATCCGTGGAGAAGTACACACCCTCGTATGAAAGGACACTTATCATCTCTCTAGGTGGAGCAAAGTTTGGTGTCATTACTGAGAACACCGTTGTGACAATCAAAGCATTAAAGTTCATTAATTGTCTGAAATCTTCCCGATCCAAGAATAACAATGTTTGAAAAAGTCCTGGTTCCCCACTAGCTTTGTCTTACCAAGTTCCAAACAGTTATCTCTTGTGTAAGCTAAGAGACATCTAAGACACTCCTCATGTCCATTCTGTATTGCTGCATGTATCAGTGCAGATCTACTAGCATTGATTGTCATTTCATTGGAAGCAGATGTTTTTTCTAGAAGCCACTCTACACATCGAACACTGCCATGCTAATTAAGCAAGAACAAAAAATAAGAGATAAAAACTTGTTCACCTGCTTGAAAGTTATTGGGTTTCAATGAGGTCTCCATAAACTCCAATTTTTCATTTCATATTATATTGCTCTGTGGCCGGTTGCTCAAAGCCTGGTTATTCCTAACCATTGCTTAAGAGGTATTAAAACCTACAGGTTTCCGAGGTATTGAACACTAACCATGATGCTTCGAACAACCCCGCCTGAAGGGTACTAAATTGTCCTACACCTGTATTTATTTGTTGTCTCAAGAATTGTGCAACTGTCATGATAGCTGGTGGGAGCATTTTTTCTGCAGCAGGCATTGCTTACTAGTGATCCAGCTCAGGGATTTAAGTGCGCTCGCTTAATGCAAGGCATCATACCACTATCAAGAAAGCAGTGGCAAATTGGTTTAAGTAAAGAAATGTAGTCGTACAGATACTTCCAGGTTAGGCTTACCTTCACTGCAACAGCCAAAGGAGTAAGGTTTTCGCCATTTGTTATATTTCTCAAACAATCATTTGGCAAATGGCCGACCAGCCACTGAAGGGTGGATACACTTCCAGCTTCAGCCGCCTTATGAAATGCCGTGTTGGCAAATGCATCTGTAATTCTGATAGCCAATTCACTAGTACCACCCAGCTTACTGTATGCTTCTTGCTGTCAAACAATCAGTTTCTCAATCAATCAATTAATTAGGCTATCAATTATTAAGTTAATCAATTAATCAGTGGCCAAGGTTATGAGTTGGGAAGTTTGTTTGTTATTTATTTGTTTGAGCAGGTTGAAGTTTTGGCAGCTATTCAGCTGATGTGGACCTGCTATATCAACCTACCCATACACTGTGCAGGGCTGTCATTAAGGGACGGGGGCCGGGGATTTCCCAGGGGGAAAGAGGAGCATGACTCCCCGGCTACTTTAAAATAGAACCAAAAATAGCTTTGAGAAAGTCTACATTGAGAATCAGTAAACTTGAAATTTCTGGAACACGCGAAACCTCTGCATTTCTATAAATGTAAGTTTGAATTTATCCACAAAACGTTTAAGGACCTTCGAGAGGTTTCCGTTGTGTGAAATGTCAGCGTCAATGTAGACGCACGCGAAAACTCTCAGTTGTCAATTTCAATATGTCAAGAATTGAGGCAGAAGAAACTCGAGACCTTTTTTTACGAGTGCAGCCTCAAGTTAATCGAGTCAAAGGAATGTAGACCCCAATATCTGCTCATTTACATGTGTAAGAAGCCAATACAAGATCATTCAGACTTCTGTTTCTTCCTTTCCTATTTGTATCGGGCAGAAATGCACTGCGCTGAGCGCTCAAGAAAAACAGAAGTGTCATTTTGCATTGCAGACGTATATTTCACTGTAATGCGTCCGCGTTCGCGGGCTAACAGTAGGGACTTTACGATCTACGACGGCGACATCGACGAAAACGTCACCTCAAAACATAACTTTGCACTATCGTCAGTTTCTCGCGGTTAGGCCATTTCGTTCGCGTCGTACAATGTGGGCGAAGTGTTCTAAAAATAAATTGGCACTAGCAGTTTCAGAGTAAAAATAGAGAATTACAGATTCACATTTGTGCGCTTGCGTTGTCGTCAAAACCTCAAATTTGGTGATTTCACGTTGTTGTTGTGCAGAGTACCGCACGAATATTTGCTAAAATGCGTGCGCACGTGCAGCACGATTACTTTTCCTCTTTTAACCAATGACATCGTCGTATCGTGGCGTTCTCATTGACGACCGCGTCGTAGATCGTAAAGTCCCTAGTCAGAGCGGCGCGAAAAATCTCGGCACGGAATGTTCTGGAGATACAGTACCTATCATGGTCATGTTCAAATTATTATGATTGGGAAGAAACCATACCAAAAAAAAGAAATTAAGGACAGCGGATTCAAAGAGGCTTTCCCTCCTCAGTTCCAGAGAGAACGCCTGAAGCATTTCGCCAGCTTTCAAAAAGCAAAACAAAAAAACTAACCACTGCAACAAATTTGACGTCTCATTGTGAGATGATTCATCGTAATTCTCTCTTTAAAGTTGCTTTCTTCCCTGAGAATTCATTCATGTACATGAGACTGTTGAGTGAAATATTGAATTATTTATTTTGAGTGATTACCGATAAATTTTGCAGGTACATATACCATTTTGGAGTGGGGAGGAGAGAGTGGGGAGTGTCTCTTGAAAATGGTTCCCCGCCTACTTTTTTTCTATACCCGGCAACTTGAAATCTTAGTGACAGCCCTGTACACTTACAAACAACAGCCACAACACTGGGGACTCCATCCCCTTCACTTCATGAATAGTGTCTGGGTTCTTTAAAGGGAACCTCCACTAAAACAACAAAATAACTTTAAACCACAGAAGATAATGTTTACAATTGGAATTGCTCAATCTTTTTCCAATGAAAGCGTTTGTATTCGAGAAAAATAAATTCCAAAAACGCTTATTTTGGCTTTCAAATTTCCCGGGCGCCGCCATCTTGAATAATTGTGACGTAACTTGGTTGCCCTATTGTTCCAGAACAATCGCTCTTTGTATCAGAACAATAGGGCAACCAAGTTACGTCACAATTATTCAAGATGGCGGCGCCCGGGAAATTTGAAAGCCAAAATAAGCGTTTTTGGAATTTATTTTTCTCGAATACTAACGCTTTCATTGGAAAAAGATTGAGCAATTCCAATTGTAAACATTATCTTCTGTGGTTTAAAGTTATTTTGTTGTTTTAGTGGAGGTTTCCTTTAACGTCCCACAGGGAACTTATGAACATGGAAAATATTTGTGAGATGGGGCCTACGGTTTATAGTCCTTATCTAAGAAGACTTAAACGTCGAACCATTTACAGATGAAATTACAAAGGCAGCACTTTCTCCTCAGTTATTTTAAGATCCTGAGTGTTAATCCGGCTGGGGTTCAAACCCACAACCTCCCAGGTGGCAGCCCGATGCTCAACCAACTGAGCCACCTGTGTGCACCAACTGAGCTACCGGTGTGCAGTTCAATTCATCAGACAGTCAATTAGACAGCAAGTCATCTGATCCTTCCATTAGAATAAATCAATCAATCAATCAATCAATCAATCAACCTGTCAGTTTAGACCACTGGTCTGAGTCAGTCCACTGGTTATTATTAAGTCACAGAATTTGTTATTCATTGCCAAAGTCATACAGGGTCATGAAATCCCTTGTTGGGTAGAGTACCGAAGAAATGAGCATCGGTGTTACATATTGTGATTGCAATCAGGCCCAGTATCCCACAAGTGAGCATAGCCTTAATTTCACAGTGCTGGGCATTAGCTTGCTAATAGGCCGTTTACACGACAGAAAAATTTGGGTCTGGACCCGTCAAAAAAGTGGTACGGACCCATAACTTTTGTAAAGAAACAATGGAGTTTCTGCAGGGCCATAGGTGCCTATGGCGCTGTAGAAACTCCAGTGTTCCCTTACAAAAGTTATGGGTCCGTACCGCATTTTTGACGGGTCCGGACCCAAATTTTTCTGTCGTGTAAACGGCCTTTAAGTCTTCAAACAAGCTTAGAACAACATGCCCAGAACAAAAAAAATCATAGAAACTACCAAATACCTTAAATCAAAAGCGCTGAAATCATTTAAATTATTTACCAGTCTTTTTAAGTCTCCTTGGTAGGCAGCTTCAAGTAAAATATCTTTCCAGTCATCTTTGTTCAAGGTCCCATTTGCTTCACTCCAGTCCCTTACTTTTGAAATGGATGCCTGAACCTTGGAAATTCTTAAAAGCTGCTCTTTGAGTTGAGCCTGTGATTTATCTGCTTGTTTTGCCTGTGTATTTTTTGGCTGAGATCTCCACAATGCTGTGTTGTCACTGCTTGGAAGTGGTGCATGACTACTTGCAGTAAAATTGTTTTCGTCTAGTGCTGGCTCTGCATGAATGTTGAGAAGAGATGCTGTGCTAGCAATGGAGTTGTAATCATCAAAATCATATTCTTCTAAATCAATGTCCCCATCCTAAAAAAATGAAAAATAATAATGACATTTTTATTGTTTATCTTCAAGTGCTTCATGCTGGAGATGGTTTTAGCCTGCGAGCACCAAGGGCTATATTAATGGTGAGGAGAAGGGATAAAGCATTGAGTATAAGATTATTACACCTGAAAGTCTTGTGGATTTCGGTCCAATGCTTTCAAACACTCATCTAGGTACTGGTCATCTTGTTCAAAGCTCCTTGGTTCATCAATAACTGAATTAGTCTCTTCTAAAATATTTGTCAGGATAAGATTTTTTTGCTTTCCAGTTCTGCAGTAAAAAAAATAAAATATATTGATCAATACATTTTATTTTGTAAAGTTTCAATTATGCAGAAAAGCAGACACCTTAACTCCAGTAAGAATTAAGCCAATGAAAGATGCCTTTCATATCCCTTATGTACACATTAAATAATTTATAAATGATTGTGGTTTGCCTCTTTTCTCTCCTTTTAAAATTTACCACTGACAATCGCAAACATTAGTGCTTCAGTATACTTTTCCTTTTTCTTCCTGCCCGACTATCTTTGTTTTGTTATGTTATCAGCTGAAAATAAACAGTTTAATTCTTGGACTGTGTAGCCTGCGTAATCAACCATTATTGGACTGTTCTACTGTCAAGAAAATTACATAACATTTGACTTGATTTGCTTTCATTATTAATTTCAGTTTACAGTTTCCAGCGCTAGATTGACTAGACACTTAAATAGAGTTCCTTTCCTTTCCTTTTAACACTTGTGATCAGATTGGCTTGTTAAGTGTTTATACTCTGCAGATGTCCCTTTTGTCTTCAATGTATGATTTTCCAAACATATTAGGGGTGTAACGATTCATGTTCCTTTCGATTCGATTCGATTTCGATTATTGCCTTTCGGTTTCGATTATTTCGATTCGATTATGCAAAATATTGATGATTTTTAATTCTTGCAAGATGATACACGATGTAAACAACATGTACCCTAAACTCTCAATGTGAGGATACAATAGTAACAGGAACATTATTAATCTATTTCAAGGATGCAATAAAAAATAAAAAAACATGCAATTTGTCAGTGTTCTTCTTTGAGTTCTTTCTAGAATCTAGATCTAGTGCACTCTCATATTTTTCTTTAGAAAAAGTAACTTGTCTACATGATCACTATGCAAACATGACCTCTGAGCAGACACAATGTCCCCTGCAGAAGAGAAAACTCTCTCACTGGCCACTGATGTGGCAGGGACACAGAGATATTTTTTGGCGAACTTTGACAATGGTCGTTCGTCGCCATGTTTGAGAACGTGACAATGAGCTCGCAAATGGTTTGCCTTATTGGAAATTCTCAAGGGGTGGTAGAGGGGCAACATTTTTACCAGGCAACATGGCGCAAGAACTGCAAATTAGCGTCTTTGATCGATTGTCAATGAAAAACGCACATCTTATTGCGATCTGGATTCTACGTTTACAATATAATGACTCACTGAGGGCACTTTTGGAAAGGTATGCAAAAAATCGAACCAAAATCGAAACGTGGAATCAAATAATCGTGAATCGAACCGAACGGTCATAATCGCGATTAATCGAGAATTCGATTAATCGTTACACCCCTAAAACATATGGTGGCCCCTTCACCCCAACAGTGACAACAATGAATGCATTTATTATAATCAACTTTAAAGTGCCCCTGTGATCAAAAAAACCACTTCCTTTTTTCCTTCAGATTTTGAAAGTGTGTTTGCTTAAAACCTGACTGGCAAAATTTTGAGCTTTGATTTTT
>NC_090874.1:51247073-51279573 GCF_036669935.1 Montipora foliosa | reverse complement strand
TACAATAATAACGTGCTCTGACGTTTACATTCGTCGCAGGTAGTCATTAAATCTTAATGGTCAAGAGCAATTAAGGTTTATTTGTTCTCACTGACCGCATCCGTTAAAATGTCTAGCCTGCATTGCAGGCCTAGGTTTCGAGTTACATGTCTGGCTGCGCGCAGGCTATAAATGTTTTGTAAAGCGCTCGCTCTCAGCTATGGAGATAATAGTTGGCAAACCGAGAAGAACAGCAAGCTGCAGGAGCCCACATTTATTGACGCCTGTGCCAGTGGGGGGGAAACGGTTAATGGAATCCTGAAAGGACGCACTTAGCCTGCGAACGCAGACGTATTTCCGGCGGTCGTTTCTCTCCCCCGAAAAGTCGCGTACCGCCGGAAATACGTCTGTGTTCGCAGGCTAGGACGCACGGAGCTTTAAAAATAGTTTTTCTTCTTGTTTGTCTTTTTTTGCTTCCACTTAAGCTAAACAGTGGGTACAACCGGGAACTCATCAAGGGTACGCATTTATTTAAATTAAGGACGATGAAGATCGACCCAATCTTGCCAAAAATTCTGGACCTTTCATGATTTTTGAAAGGATGACAAATTGGATGTAAAGAACTATAGACTGGTGACAGAGTTGGATCCAGTTGACAAAGTTTATGTAAACAAAAAGTTCAGCACAAGAGAAAATATTTCTCTTGCTCGAGACCAATTATGAAGAGGAGGTCAGACAATGGACATCATTGTTTAACAGCTCTTTCGAGCAGAAAAAAATTCGATGCATGTCCATTGTGTAACAAACAACTTGAGACTTGTTGGTGAATTACATTAAACCAATTTATAACATGATCAGGATCAAAGTAAATCGCTGTAAAGACATTTTTAGGTAATCCCATTGTATGGTGTACAAAGTTTTACGAAAGTCCAAAAAATAGCAGTGCTCGGTCAGCTCGGTGTGCCTTCGCATTTTATGTAAAACATATGAGAAGAGAAACCCGAAGAAGAACAGAATATTTAAATAGGTTTATTCTGGTATTCACTGTGATCAGCTTTCGCTCATGTCTTTCTGAAGCTTCATTACATGTACTCGGAAACACCGACAACTGGCGTCCACTCTTGGTCTTGTTCAACTTTTGAAAGCTGTCTCTCCGCACATCTTCGGCGTAATTCATGTAACTTACAATGTGTCATATAATGTGATTCTTCACAAATCATGGAAATGATTGCTGTTGATTACTCCGTCAATGCGTCGTAAATGTTGATCACAACGAATATAGCAGATGCAGGGTTAAGAACTGAAACCAACTTAAATGCCATGGCAACCGAAAGGGTTTGGACACGTTCAATGAAGGGGCACTGTCACGCTGAGTGGTTGTACCTTTTTGTAGCTGCCGACCACGCAGATAACATTTTGGATAACTCAAAGAAATGAAATTTTACTCGAACAAGATATATGGGTTATGGACCAAGCTTGTTCGGTTAAAATTGCTGGATATTGGCCTCGTTCTTTTTTTGCGTGTTTATGGACCTCGACTTCGTGTCGGTCCATAATTACGCAAAAAAAGAACGAGGCCAATATCTAGCCATCTTGACCGAGCAAGCTTGGTCAATAAAGGATTTATTATATGACTTAAAACACCAAAATATGCTCTTCGATCTTGCGGGACTAAGTGAGAAATCCCGAGCGGGCAAGATAGCTCCATCTTGCCCGCTCGGGTAGCCAATCACAGCGCGCGATTTGGTTCATCTTGCCCGCTCACGGAGCTAGTCATATAATAAGAGCTATTCTCGGTTTTCACATAACGTCACGCCTGCCATGTAGGTGCCACTAAACAAAGAAACGGCGGCCATGTTGGTGTTAAGCCGGCTCCCCAGCAGCCCTTCTTAGTGTCGTCATAGTTAGTAGAGGACTACCAACTATGGTGTCGTCACAAAAACTTTTTTTCGTTAAAAAAAACATGGCTGTTGATCACGTGAGTGAAAACCAACAATACATGTTAAATGAACCCATTGACTCCCGGGGGTTCCCCGGCCCACTGACGAGTAAAATCGTCTAGCGTTAGACAGAGTAAAATACTAAGTCTGTCCGGTTTAGGCCTATTTAATTGGGTGTTAACTCTTTTTCTTTGGTCATCTCAGCCTTTTAATCAAAGATAAGACGCAAACAACAGTGACAAACATAAACAAGCGCACTGTTTGAAATTATTTACTTAACGTTTGGTATGCTTCGACAACCATCTTCAGAAGTGACCGTTAACTACAAATTTGAACTTTTTATGTGTAGCATAAGTAACTAATTAATGGTTTAAAGACAATTAATGTGACAAATAAAAGTAAATAAAAGAAAAAAAGGGAAATAAACCAGACTAATGCTAATGACCGTTAACTACAAATTTGAACTTTTTATGTGTGGCATAAGTAACTAATTAATGGTTTAGAGACAATTAATGCGACAAATAAAAGTAAATAAAAGAAAAAAAGGGGATTTAACCGGACTAATGCTAGTTAGTAAAGATACAGCTTTTCGCTGCTTCCTTATTCATTTAGGGTAGGGTTTAAATCTCTAATCAACGAGTGTTTCTTTTATTTTGCATGTTAAATTCCTAGCTATTTTTCGATATTTTTGGAAAACCAGAAACGATTTTCAACTTTGAAGAAAAAGTTTTTTTTTTTCTTTCAATCCATTTTCAATCTCAGTTCCAGACGTAAAAAATGCCTTCAGTACACTTTTATCGTTGTTGGTGACTATAGACTATATTCCTATTTTCCGGCGGTCTCTATTGATAAAAAGTGCACCTTTTTTCTTTCGAAAGTTTGAGGTGGTTTCGCCGATATCCATTTCGCTAACGTGTTTGGTCATCTAATGATCGTCTAGTTCTTAACCTTATCCTAACCCTTGTCTTGAAATCAGTGCTAAGAACGTATCACAAACCCTGAGTAAATCAATTCCAAGCCGAACTTGCAATTTGACAAAGCCCGAAACTAAACGTAACTATAATCGAACAACTCAGAGATCTGAAACGATTTAGGACGTTAACTGGGTCGAGTTGCTTGAGGCATAGGCAGCGCCAATCTGGATAAGTACTGTTAATTTGAAATCGAGAGGTTGTCATGGTATTTAACGAAAGCTAGTGCTGACCAAACTTCGAGCAACCCGCGGGCTAATTATGGCTCATCGCTGAAACGACTGGCTACCATTAAAGCAATGTTAAAATAGTTTGAGGGTTCCCCTTTACCCTTGGTTTAGTACAAACCTGCCTCGAGCAACTCAGTCTATAATGCGGGGCTTAATTCATCTTTTTGGATTGCAAAGAATCTTTATAAAGACATAACACTATGAGTAGTCCACCAATAGAATCCACAACAACTACTGCTACAGCAAATCCTCGCTCGATGCCTTCAAAGTAAAACAGAATCGCAAACAAAGGGACGTTCCATACAAGCCGGTAAAAGACCGCAGCAATAGGAGAAGAACCGCTTCCATTTCCAGCTCCTAGGACCTGTAGCCAGCCAATCACGATATTCGACATGAAATAGACAGCAATCATGCCCTTGGAAACCTCTCCGAAGGGTTCCAGACCCAACAAGTCTCGAGCAACCTCCGGTTTGAACGCAAAGGCAAGCGAAACCGCCATTTGCAAATAGCTGATAAGCTGTGTGCAGTTTGAAGACCAATTTCGCATAGGCCTAAAGGTCGGCAGCATAACATCTCCTATCTCCTTTAGACACTTCAGGGGCGAAGCACCAGGTGTATTCTGGTACCAGATGATGTAGGTTATGAGGGCAAATGATGCATCAAGCGCTGTGAATGCTGTGGCGAATAAGAGAGGTACCATCGACTGTTGGTACATCCATATCAAAGCCCCTGGGATAAAAAACAGTCTCTCTGGCACAGTTCCCAAAATCGCACCGTTTCCGGCAACCTTGGCATGGGACCTCCCAGTTACAATGTAAAAGAACCCAATTTGAGAAAGTGCGACGCCGTTTAGCCGAAAATAATCAATGTCACGACCGGTTCCCTTCATGCTGTAAAAGGCAAAATTGATAATATCTGGGAAGGCCGTGCATAGTAAACCACTAGCAAAGTAGGCAATGAACGCAGACCGCACTGTAAACTTTTGAAGGGTACTCAGTGGTGCACTGGGAGATACGAAGAGCATAGTTTTGAACCAGTTAGAATCCGAACCAACAGTTGCCTAGCAAGAGAGAAAAAAAACAATATTACGTTTTAGAGTAAAAAGATTTTGGATGGTTGAATGGCATAGGAACGAGTTACTTAGTCAGAAATTGAATATTCTGATGAAGCACCCTTCTCAACAACTAACAAGACACAAGGTAATGTATTCGAACTCAACTCAAAACAACACAAGTACAGAATAGAAAAAAGTTGAGATTTACAAACAACAAAAAATTGATCTAGATAGGAGTGAGTTGATATCATCCAAGTCAGTAGCAGTGGCTAAAGAAGTGGATGATCCCAATAGAAAAAATACAACATGAACACTAGAGGCATCCTATCTCTACACCGGGACTTCTAGTTGAGCTCACTTCTTTGAGACTCCTTGCGCCGGAGTAGCATAAACTCAAGGTGCGTTTTTTTTGGGAAAATAAAAAAAAAACCGCAAAATCGGAAAAAGGATTATTTTCCGTTACAACGCAAACAAACAAACCCAGAGTTGCGTGCAAAAAAAAAAAAGGGGGTCACTGGTTTGTTTTGGAGAAATTCTTCAATGAAAATGCCACCACAAAAGATAAATACCTTAGCGATCGGTAAAAAGTTCACTTTTTAGCTGTAGGAAAGATGCTAGCATTATTATTGCTGTCAAGAAACTCTTAGTGTGATTTCTCGTGTGAAATTTGCAGGAAACCTAACCATGATTTTCGACCTATTCGTGTCTTCGATCGTACTGTAACAATGGCGCGAGATGAACTTTTCGGCTAAACTGTCATGCACGGCACCTGTCAAGAATACTTTTTTCAAATCCTTACCCAAGAAAACGCTTAAGTGGTGAATCTCAAAAATCCGGATTTAGATGTGATCAGAAGTATCCTCCTCGAGTGTGGATACTTTAGATTTATGATCCGTTTTTGGATTTCGCCGAAAAAACGCAAAATCCGTTTTTGGATTCAAGAATCCCTTTCCGGATTTTCCCAAAAAAACGCACCCTCAGTCAATCCGGAAGGAGGATTAAGTTGGTGCACCGAGGATACAATTTAACAAGAACCCTGTTAAGGGTTTCCACCATGATGGCATAGGTAGGGGCTACGACATAAACAGTGTATGCGTAGATACATGTACAGTCGAACCTCTCTAATACAAACACCAAAGGGATAGACCGAAGTGTCGGTATCAGAGAGGTTACCTCGAAGACTCCAATTCTTGCGTTGCACATGACATCACAAAAAAATAAAATACAAAACTAAAGAGCCTTTTGAGTTTTTATCTTGATCAGCTACAAGAGGTTTTAAAAATATATCTGTTTGCATGTTTTCAGCTCGGTACCGTGCTTCGTTTCGAAATTGGAGCACTTCAGTTGAATTTCAGAGTTTTTCACAGTTCGTGACATGTTGACGGCTTTCGAAAAACATGCCAGTTGCATATAAAAACATCGATTTCCCTCGTGTCTTTGTGGCCTAAACAGCCAATATACCAGGAGACGTGTCTATACGAATGTTTGCTAGCTCATTATACAGCAGAAACTTTTCTCAGTACAGGTTTCCGGCCATGTTGGTGTACTTCAGTAGTATACCAACATGGCGCCTCCATACTCGGCTCTACAAATTTAAGAAGATGAGTTAAGCTAGTTGGAAGACCGTTCAAAGTTGGTCGAACCTCGCACTTGTCATGGGTTCGGATCCTGTTCCAGTCACCTGAATTTTTTGTGTCTACAAGAGACAATTGCTTAAATTGTCCAGAATGAAGTGCGAGGATCCTTTCACTCCTTCGCCTTGAAAGACATTTCTTCTTGCAATGATTTGGACTTGGAACTAACTGTGAACTGTCTAGAAGAGAATGTTGTTTTGAACGATATCAAGCGCCTTGAATTCTTTTTTTGAAGGGGTCTTCGTTTTCTTGTCTACAAAACAAACACCCTGCGGGTCAAATTCTTTGAAAACCGCAAATTTTGATGTTTCTAGGGTTTGTTCTTCTTCAGTCGAGAACCATGTCCCAGTTAGTTTCAAGTGATTTCAAAACTAATTTGAAGGGGTCTTCGTTTTTGGATATTCGGTCATTGTTTTGTAGCTACCCGTGAGAAGGCATCCTACAATTCATGAGGCTATTAGAATTCATAATTGTCAATGGTGGGAAAGAGGAACATAGAGGAGACGCAATTCAGTACTATAATACCGATACAACACCTTACCGTACACTTGATTGAAATCGACAATAATCATTTGTCGTCAAACCATTGCATCTGCAGTGGATCCAGAACATGCAGTTGCCACATTGAAGAGCCTTATGATTTTTGTTAACAGCTCGTAAATAGATCCACATGAAGACTTTGGACGGATAGTATCAGTAATATTACGCATGACTGACATTTGTTGACGAGTTAAGCTACTTAATGATGATTCGGTAGAAACGTGAACAACATGAGGTCTATCTCTAACAGCAAGTTTGTCCCAAGGAATACACAATCTTGCCAATTCGTCTTTGACATATATTATTAACTTGTCTAATTAAACAAGGGATATTTCCAGATAATCTAAAAATTGCTAGAGTGGTACCTATCTTTAAACAGGGTTCTCGTTAACTTTGCGATAATTATAGACCCATATCAGTTCTTCCTGTGTTAAGTAAAATTTTTGAGAAATGTATATATAACCAACTTATGCATTACTTTTCAATAGAAAATATTATAATTTCCAATCAATATAGTTTTAAGCCAGGTAATATACTACAATGGACTGCCTTGTTGATCTTATTGAGGAAATATCTACATCTCTTGATCAAGGTAGCTATGCTATAACAATATTTCTCGACCTGAGTAAAGCATTTGACACTGTTAATCATTCGATATTGCATTGCTATCCAAATTATCATACTATGGTATTCAAAATTCTCTTATGAATTGGTTTAAATCATATTTTAACAAAAGAAAGCAAAGAGTTTTTTAAATGGTGCTGCTTCTACTACTTGCATATTACCTCAGGTGTACCACAAGGATCGATGTTAGGACCTCTACTATTTTTGATTTATATAAATGACTTTCCTCAGGCTTCCAATTTCTTTTCTATGAGATTATTCGCTGATGATACTTCTCTAACAGCTTCAGATATAAGTATAGATGAACTTCTTCAAATAAATTTAGAATTACCTAGCAATTATAAATGGCTATATGCTAATAAACTAAGGGTGCGTTCGATTGACCGTATTCCGGAATAGGAATTTATGGAATATAAGTTATAAATCCTTCTTTTTTACGGAAATTCGAATTAAAATTGTCAAACATCTGCTAAAATGCTATTTCAAACATATTTTTATCATCCTTGCTGCTTCGAAACGCGCCAAACATACCGTTTTAATCATCACTCCACGTATTCTTATTCCGGAATAGGGTCAATCGAACGCGCCCTAACTTTATACTTAAAAAACCAAGTACATTGTCTTTCAACCTCGACAGAAAATTAACTATAATCTATTACCACCATTAATATTGGCAGGTCAGTGCTTAGAGCAAGTTTCCTGTTTCAAATACCTAGGAATTTTTATCGATAGTCACTTGTCGTGGCATGATCATATAGATTATGTCTGTGATAAAGTAAGTAAGAATATTAATGTATTGACCAAGATCAAGCGTATTTTAGGAAATCAGTGTTTAATTAATATTTATTATTCTCTTGTCTACCCATATCTCATATATGGATGTCTCCTATGGGGTAATACTTATGATAGCCCATTATCTGAACTCATCCGATTACAGAATAAAGTAGTAAGAATAATGAATGATGTTCCTTTACGAGACTCTGTTACCCCTCTCTATGTTAATTTAGGTTTACTTAAATTTCGTGATATTGTTAAATTGTATACGTTTTTATTTATGTATGAACATATTTGTGATAATAAGAGTTGTAACTTTTCATTATCTCTCGTATCTGAGCGTCATAATTATTCCACACGAAGTGCATCTACCCAACAGTTATTTGTTCCCCAATTTAGAATTAATATAAGGCACAGTTTTGTCCCACCGTTGTTGGTAAATACTATTGGAATGACCTCCCTCTTTCTGTTCGTAGTATTTCATCTAAACGTCTTTTTAAAAAGGCACTTTACAAATATTATTTTGCTCAGTATTGAACTTAGTTGATTGCAGTCGTGGTGTGTGTGGGTGCGTGCGTGCGTGTACGTGCTTGCGTGTGAGTGCTTGTGCTTGCGTTTTTGTGCTCGAAAAATGATACATTAATAGAAGGTATTTCAAGGGCCTTAACTAGTCTTACTATATTGTGCCCTTCTCCATTCTTGTATTCTTTTTTTCTTTTATTGTATTCTAACATTTTATATCATGATGAATGGAGAAAAAATAAAAATACAAAAAATACAAAAATACAAATTCGTCTTCCGCCTTCTTCAACTTTAAGAGCAGTTTCCTTCGCTTCGCCATTGTTTCTTCTGCTAGATCTTCATATATAAGCTTATATAGATACCAGGAGGCTACCCTGCAAGCAGTTGGTTTCTCCTGCGCTTCCTGTGAGAGAAACCACTGCCGGCAACCGTTAGTTTCTTTGAGTGTGCCGCCGTCCAGCGCCAAGGACGAATAAATTAAATTTGAACCAGTAAAACGAGTTAGTAAACTTGTTTTGGTGCTTCCGCGTGCGTTCAGCTACGTAACTGCTGCGTTTGGGCGAACCTGCTGTGTAGTGATT
The DNA here is from genome assembly GCF_036669935.1 of Montipora foliosa. Lineage (NCBI taxonomy): Eukaryota > Metazoa > Cnidaria > Anthozoa > Scleractinia > Acroporidae > Montipora > Montipora foliosa. The sequence continues at coordinate 51,270,724 of NC_090874.1, read as the reverse complement.
TCCCGCGAAATAAGACGAAGTGATTTCAAATAGATCACGTGGGGTGTGACGTACTTCGCACATGCTCGATGGAAAATCAAACAGTTGCTCGCAGTGGTTCCTCTCTCGGGAAGCGTAGGAGAGACCAACTGCTCGCAGGGTACCAGGAGGCTTGATTCGTCTTGCTTTCTTAAGGATGATCTCTCTTGTGTTCCTGAGTCATAAAATTTACAAATAACTGTCCTGGATTTTGGAGTTTCATCGGTTTTCAAATTCCCCTTCCCTGTTCGATGTGCACGTTCGATTAATGGCGATGACTCTATTAGCCTCAACTTCGGCTGAGCGAACATTTCCTTCACTTTGCTTTCCGTATTCTTTCAAGTTCAGTCTCACGAGTCCTCCGCTATGCCTTCAATGCGTATATTGTTTCTTCGGCTTTGATTTTCGATAGGTTACATTCTCTGGCAAATTGCTTTGCTGCAACAATGAATCGTCTTGATGTCATTGGCAGCTGACTGCACTTTCACGTCAATCATCTCAATCATAGTTTTGTTTTCAGCAATGTCATGCTGACCAAATTCAAGACTACTGTAGCTCTCAGGTCAGCGACCTGAGACACTAGATCATCAATCCTGCAATTGTTACTACATACGATTTCAACAGGCGCTCTTGGGATTGAACAACTTGAAGTTCTAGAGACGAGCTCGACGTCTTCGTACACTCATTTCAGTCGCTTCCGCAGAAAGAACTGCAAATTCTTCATCGTCGATAGTATCGTCAAAATAAGCAAAAACAAGTGCTTCTCTGACACTTTAAAGAGAGTTCGCCATGTTTGTAAACAACACTGGACACAGACGACGGCTCGTCTTCTTTCCCGCTCTAAATCAAATAGGGTGGGCACGTGACCCTTCCATTGAAAACAACTTGTCTCAGTGTAAACGTCGTGATAACGTCACGCAACATTTTCCTGTGACCCTGCCCCGGAAAGCATTAACACATGCACCAGTTGTATTGTTAATGGTGACGTACTACGGATGATATTATGGAGCTTAAGCAACGACAACGGCGACGGCAACGAGAACGTCATCTCAAAATATACATTCGCGTTATTGTAATCGCTTCGTTACTATTTCAACTTTTTTAATATGACGAGGGTGTGGTAGTTCCTCAAAAATGACGCTGGTAGGAACGGCGCTCAATTTAGGGCAGAAAATGAAAATTTATCCTCAAGTAATGACGTTGTCCATAAAACCTCAAATTTGGCTATTTCACGTTGTAGTTTTGCTGACGACGGCAAAGAAATGGACAAAAGTGAAAAACGCACGTGCATGGCGTGCAAGGCTATTGTTTTTGCCCACTAAATAAGCAAATTTGTGACGTTCCCGTTGCCGTCGCCGTTGTCGTTGCTTAAGCTCCCTATTAAGCACTTAATGACTGGCCCCAAGGAAAACAGTGAGTTTTGTTTCCCCGAGACCCTCAATGTTCCCCGAGGCGAAGCCGAGGGAAACATTGAGGTCGAGGGGAAACAAAACTCTTTGTTTGCCGAGGGGCCAGTCATTAAGTGTTTTGTTTATACCTCCCAACTCAAAATAGAACAATACACAGATAAAAATTATTTGCTTGACGTCGGCTGGCGTACAGATTTGCCGCCGTTTCAAAGGTGCACGACCTGATCACGTGTGAGTCGAAAGTTCAAGTTGTTGTTGCCCTAGGGCGTCATGAAGTTTTGTTCGCCCTAGGGCGTCATGAAGTTTTGACCAATGACACGTGACACGTTCTCCTCCGATCAGAAAACGTATTTGAGTTGGGAGGTATAACAAAGATATTTATTGCCCCCGCAGGAATTTCACCCAGAAGGTGAAAGAAGGCACTCTAGGAGCTCGCGCTTATATTAATAAGTACTTACAGTTGTAATATACAGTCAGTATGGCAGAAAAAAATCTCGATTTGCTTGATCAGGGGTAACATGGAATCGGCGAGTAAGGTAAAGTCTCTGTTACGAGCCTAGAAAGGCCCATCAGGCCTGCGCTTGTCTCCGGTTTCCGTAGCATTAAGCGACTGGGAGTATTTCTACTCTCTCTGGATGAGATACGTATAGTATACGATCCCTCGATGGATAGCGTCTTGCTGGGGTTTCCTGTCCTGACTAAGTGGCCTGCCCGCTTGGTAATTCTCTTCCTTCATGGGTGATTTCGGGACTGTTCACATTATGCACGAAATATCCTGGATTCCCAGTTTCCTCCACCAGCGGATTTGGAAAAAAGGCTGGTAGCCCGGGGTAAGGGTCTCCCGCTGGACGGTAGCTCACCGGTCGTGGTGTCTACGAACCACGATTCCATCTTGCAGCTCCACTCTTGCAGACAACGGGCCAATATCTTGGATCACGGTCCCTGGGATCCACTTAGGACAACCGGAGTAGTTACGCACATTTACAGCATCCCCAACTTCTACTCGACGCATCTGGCTGTGTTGATCATGTTGTTTCTTTTGCCTTGACTGTGCTGCATGGACCTTTGCCCCTACATCTGGTCGTAGTAGGTCTAGATGGGACCGCAGACTTCGCCCCCATCGTAGCTGGGAAGGTGATTCACCAGTGGTGCTGTGAGAGGTAATACGGTAGCACAACAGAAAACTAGTTCACTTGGTGTCGACAGTGCCGTCACCTTACTTCCTCATCCCTAGTTTGAAAGTTTGTACGGCTCCCTCCACGAGGCCGTTTGACGCTGGGTGGTAGGGTGCAGAAGTAACATGTTTGATGCCATTTTTCTGAAGGAATGACTTGATTTCACTACTTGTAAAACAAGACCCATTATCTGACACTACCATGTCTGGTAAGCCATGGGTAGCGAAGGTTGCCCTCATCCTCTCGACAGTGTCGTTATACCCATCTAGTTAACCAAACGTGGGCATTTTAGAATTCAATTTTGCTCATTCGTGCTTGTGCACCCGGGGTCGATTCTTTCCTCGCCAAAATGTGGTATATTAAAGTCAAAAAGCCTTGTCAAAACATTAACTAAAAATCAAGCACATGGCGTCGACTTAACATAACAGCGAGTGTTTTCCACTAAGCCAAAATTTCCGGAAATTTCGGGCTAAAGTCAAATGGTAGGGTCCGTTTCGATCCAGTCCCACCGGAATATTTGGGACCACCTCTGGAGGTGGTCCTCTTTGATCGGTCATGGCCGGTGGGTCCGGTCCGACCGAAACGTGGTGTTCTCTTTACGAAAATCATCGTTTCCAGTCCACCCACTGTGCACGTGATCTAACCAAAATTTCGGTCGAAACGTAAATGGAACGCTTCGGTCCGGTTGGAAATTGACTTTTGATGAAAAAATGTCGTTCCATTTTTCCTTGGTTAGTTCCACTGGTCTCTGACCTGATGGTCAGGAATAATGAAAAGCACCCAGTTTCAAATGACCAACTATACCCCAGGACACCTCACGGACCATTAAACAGGAAAATTCCACTTAAACAGGTGTCTTTTTTTTTAAAATCAAGGCTTAAAACTTCGATCAGTTACTGTTTAGTCTTGATATTCAAAGAAAAATAAAAATTGTTTTTTTCGATCATATTAGCACTTTAAAGCCTGGTTTCCGTATGATCTGCAACGGTCTGCTGATCGGTCTGTCAACTTTCCCAACCATTACGACCGTGTCACAGACCGATTTCAGACCGTTGCAAATCATATGGAAACCAGGCTTAACAGCGGGGGCTGCTGTAGTGTCATCTATTACTAGTTATAAAAGAAAGATTCGATAAAAAATGCTTGTGGTGCAAAGGGGAAATTTCAGTTATGATAAAACCGTCCGAAATGGATTCATCCTCAATTAAGCTTCAACTTTGGCTCTCAAAAACCAAATCAAACGAATTATATTTACAAACAAAGCAATCAACTAAATTTCGAAAGGGTTAAAACAATTCAGCTTAGAGGGTGAAGAGGGTAATCAATTTTCAAGATGGCTGCCGAGGGTACTATTACTTCTTTATGACGCATGCTCTGTTACCTCTGTTTCCTTGAGGAGTAATGAGTACTAGAGTGAATGCGGATACGTTTCGGATACGTGTGGACGGGCAAGTTCGATTTGAATACGCTACGTGTGGATGGCAATATTTTGAATCCGGAAAGAAAAAGTTGCGGATTCAAAAATATCCGGATACCGTGTAGACGGGGCCTCAGTATATGAACGTCCTCCATAGTTCAATTATGACTTAATGACCATGCGTAATGAGAGATTTACCGCAATGTTTGAAGCTGTATGCGGAAATGTGAAAAATGCAAGATGTAAATCTGATCAAAAAATCGCAAGAACCGATGAGCTTCGTGAACAAGATATTTGATTACCAATTCCTTAATCACCAAAATCACGGAATAACTTTGTTGAAAATTCCTGAAAATTATATCGTTTCCTTGTTAAAATAGATAAACTCCAAAACAATTTAAACGAGACAGAATTTTTCTGAACTTGGAAACTAATGCTTATTGGATTGTTTGGTCGCTGATTAGCCGACCTTTCCTCCTCCTAGGCCTCATTTGAACTGAAAACAACCATAGTAGCGGGTGGGTTTCTTTCTATGCATGCAGTGGAGTGAACATGCGATTTTTTTTACCGCTCTCTTCACTCGATCGAGCGCCCTGACTGCGGCTGTTTCCAAAACTCCAGAGAGTGCCCCATCAATCCGAAAGTTATTTATGAGTCAACTAAAACTTAAAGCGCTCGAGAGACCGCGGCGTTTCCCGTTCGCTTTCGATTCTAACCGAAGTGGAAAGTTCCGGTCACGCGATGTCCACCTGATAAAAATCAACTGTTGAAGTTGCCAGGTTGATTTAAATCGTTACTTGAGCTTCTCTTTTGAAAACGGATGTCATTTATATTCATTTTTTTAAATAGGCTTTTGTCGACAGCCTTACTTTTTAGGTCAAAGCGACGGACTGAGAGAAAATTGCAAAGAAAATTAATGGTATTTACCGCATTCTCCCTACGCCTGCGAAGTAGTTTTCTTCTGTTGATAACTGCCTCACCAGCTCGCAAAACTACTTGTTCCTCCATTTTATCACCAGTAAATTTTTTACTTATTGACGGGTGGCCAGTAAAGTAACGTTTTGCTTAAACTTGTTAATGTATTCAATTTCGTTGTGTCCTTTGTAAATATCTGACAACAATATTTATATTTCGGCCATACCTGATGTAATGTTAATCATTGAAGGATAGTTGTGAACAATAGAGAACAAGATTCGAGTTGCTAGTGTGTGTCACGCAACGTTCCTCCCCACTGAACGGATGAGCGTTGAGTGACGACTCAAACATCGGCTTCTCAATATCTCACGGGGAAGACTCCGCACCTACAGGAAGACTCCCCACCTTCCGTATTTACTCGAATAAGCGCATCAAGTGCGGCGCTTATTCAAGGGCGCCACACCGAAATATTTATGTACGGAGATTAACAGAAACAAGGGGTGCTGAACACACCCGCCTGGTATGTTAGCTACGCCATGCTGATGAGGCCCAAAAAGCCGAAACAGCTGTCCATGGCTGCTAATTGACCGGGTGAAATAGTTGTGCGCATGCGTGATGTGTTGGCCACACCGGGAAACACACCGGGTTGTTAAACCGGGTTGGTGTTAGCGTGTGTCACCTTGCTTTTATTGTTATTATTAACAGAAACGTCTTTCGATAGTCACCATTTGACTCTATCGGCATTTTACTTAATGGACGAACAATGAAATACAATCACTTTGAACTGAAGAACATCGGTTTTGATGCAAAGAAACTCCCTATGCTGTGTTAGAGTGACTTTTTATTTTATTTTTTTTAATTTTGGTATTTTTTAAAAATTTAATTCCTCGAATAAGCGCCGCATTGCATGGGACCGCGGCGCTTATTTGTTTTTTTTGTCCCAAATGAGCGGGCTATTCGAGGGAGGCGTCATTCGAGTAAATACGGAATATACATGTACATTTTTAACATGACTGAACTCACTAAATTAAAGAATACTGCTGAACATTCAGCCATTCATTGTTCTGCAACAATGGGCGCAGGAGAGTCCCTAGAGCCGGCTTTTGTTTGCTCAGCACGATAATGATAATGATAATGATAATGATAATTTTTTGCGAACTAGTGAGCGACAAATTCACTGAAATAAAATGTATTTTTAGCACTAGCGTTGACTAGGTAGTATATTTAGGCTGTTAAGGGCTAAACACAACAGTGCATTCGATAAGATTGTTGATCTATCACTTTGCGGTCTTGCCCCAGCGCAGTTACAAATGGATTTATTTTTAGATACAGTTTGTGCGAGAAACAAACAAAGGGCCGCCTTTGTTTGACTGCCTTTGTTTGACTGCAAAGGCGTGACTGCCTTTGCCATGTTTCTTCAAGGACGTGACAACCGATGTTACTTTTTTTCTTTTTATTTGCTACCACAAGTCCTGGGACAGAGTGATCAAAATGGAGGATAATACTTTATTTACAAGGCAAACTGACAATAAAGGATAATCCTTCATTTGAGGAAGAGATGGTGTTGTTCAGCTGGTCACGTGTCTCTCCATTCTCGTTCCCAGATCTAATCATTCCTCCCAGCCAACGGGGCCTTCGCAAGAGAGAACAAAGGGCTCCGGGGACATGAGGAAAACAAAAACCAAACAGAGAGACGGGCTGCAAGTCGTAAATTTGTCTTTCCTGAGCTCACTATAGATGGGGAAAATTTACCAAAGAGCAGCGCTGTCAATAGGTTAAAAACATTGTATTAGGCAAAACATCAACCACGTCTCTCCCAAAATAAACTGCTCCCAAGCACTTAACTTGTTTTGGCTTTAGATTTACATTCCAATATAGCTGCTCTCCGAAATCGAACATTGAAGGTTGCTGAAAAAACCATGGGGGCTGATCTACCCAAACTTCAGCCAACGCTTCATACGCTTCAAGCTTTATATACCAGCGGCTACAATATTCGGAAAAGCGGGGACCCCTCTCAAGGTGGAAAATTTGTCACTGTCACGTGACCAGCCTGAACCAGGTTCTTGCTTCCCTCGCTTCCTCTGGGGTGAGGAGTAAAGACCACTGGAACGAGGTTGGCTAAACAGTTGTGAAAACAGTGGAATGAGCCACATAACTGGGACACCTCTAATTAGAGATGCCAAACAGTATGGATCTCAGATGGGAAAACAGCCGGAATTATATCTGCATTTTATGTGATAAACTATTGGTTGGCAGAATGCGATGGATGATTTGGGGTACAAAGTAAACTAAAGGTGTCCTTTTCTTGGCTGTATTGTAGGAGTTTACACTGTGATGAGGTAATTCATCTAGTGATAAAAGTCTTTCATACAGCACCGTACCTTCGCTCGTCAACGGATCACAAGTAGAGGCGACGGCCAGTACAGCTTTTCGCGCCTCGGTAAAATTGCATTTTTTTTTCCAGAAACTAGGAACAGAAGAAAGGATACTGTAGTGCTGTAGAAAATTGAGTTTTGCAAAGAGAATTAAATTAAAACGGCTCTTTTATGCGTGGAAAGTCTGAAATGCAAATGATTCCAGCCTGATACCAGCGTGGGAAATATAACGACTTTTTGTTGACATCACTGATCTTCACACTAATATATGATCATGAGAGGCTTATGGTAAACTAAGTTACCACCGAAACTCACTTAACTTCATTAAAAAAGCGGTTTCCTGTTACGAACTTGCAAAGTGACAGTTGGTTTAGTTTTTCTACCAACTCACAAAATGAGTCATTTTGGAGCACTCAGTGATGCACACCTCAGTCCCAAGAGAAACACATTGCGTTTTCCATGCAAAGAATCCCTAAAGAAGACTGCACTAAGGGTTTGGTAAAAGTAGAAAATTGCATGAATTGATTGTCGAGTGTGCCGTTAGGAAAACAAGTACTGATATAGTAACAGGTGTTTATTTACTTAAATGCTCGAGAGGTTCCCCTCCGACGAGTCAAACCATATCGGGTTTTTACAACTGGTGGTCGTAGTAAGAAAAGGTTGAAGCATCTTGAGCGTAGCCGCAAGGTGTACCATGTATTGGGACCCATGCAAATGAACGCAAAATGTTGAAACACACTTTTTCAGATTTCGAGAACAAATGGAATGGTTGCTTATATTGCGTTACAATTTTCGAGTCACTAGAGCGGTTTTCAATTGAGTGTCGAAAGTAATTAGATAATTACTTTGGTTTATGATTACTTCACTCAGTGATTGGTTCAAAGTTCTCGCGCCATTTTTTGAACCAATCAGAAGTAAAACCAAAACCAATCGCGGCTCGCGCGTGCACATTTTCCCGCGCTTTGTGTCGGCTACAAGTAATTACTTCGAGTTTTGATTGGTTTGCCGGATTGTCTCCGTCCTTTTTGATTGGCCAAAGTAATTACTTTGGTTTTGGTTTTACGACACTCAATTGAAAATCGCTCTATTTGAAGGACGTAATTAAACAATTAATAACATGGGTGACAAATTACTCCTTAATTTTGGCGCAAAACGTCGGCGTTAACGTGAAATTACAATGTTGCCATGGCAACTTTTCATACAGTGCCAAAATGGCGTCTTATGAACGCATTTTGTCACCCATGATATTAATAGCTAATCAAATGGTATACTCGTGAAATTAAGGAATAATTTCACTTGCCTTTTGTCCAAAATTAATAATTGTCCAAAATCAAATAATTTGGACAAAACGCGCGTAAAATTATTCCCTAATTTCACTTGTCACAATTTAATTACAAATACAAATCTTTGATTAGTTCGTTTAGTTCAAATTTGTACGTTCAATTTCTTTTTCAGTGTCTTCGATAGGCTCCAGGGTAGCCATGAGGAAAAAAATGATTTCGACAAACTTAGGAATCTTAAGAATTGATCTCTTAACAATAAAAAGGTTGAAATTACTTGGAAAGTAATTTTTAAAATGTTCAGTGACCTGGTGCCGGTTGCTCGAAGCCTGGTTTGCGCTAAGCGTTGGTTAAGAGGTAACAAAACCTGTAGGTTTGCATTGTATTTATCGCTGGTTAGCGCTAACCATGCTTCGAGCAACCCGGCCCTCGGGCCCGTTTCTCGAAAGTCCCGAAACTTTACGGGCCATTTTCGGGTGTCGCAGTTCCTTTTGTATCTCAAGAACGGAGAGGATTTAAGTCGTCAAACTTCACAGTCCTCTTTCTTTTTGTTCCCTTAAAAGCATTTCAAAAGATGGGCTTTCCAAAACAAGCGGTTGGCCGTTTCACAAATGGCTTTTCGGGCCCGAAAAGTTTTCGGGACTTTCGAGAAACGGGCCCCTGGTTTCTAATTAGCCTAAGTAATAGAAATTGATTAAAATAGAGAAAGTATTTTTAGGCAAGGGTGGAAAGTTTCAAATTGTCAAGCATTTTTGTTTCTTCGCTATTTAAACTAGACAGACTACTTTCATATGAACGCAACATCACGGTATACTATATTTTCTAATCAGCAAGAAAAAAATGAAGGCATTAATTTTTATAAATGGTCATTCACTAGAATTTACAACAATGGTTGGAATAAAAACAAGTCCTTGCACTCTTAGAAAAGCTATGGCTCTCCCAGGCGATTTCGTTTGACATACTTGTTAGGATAAAACGAGTCTTTCAAAGGCAACAAAGTTGCTCTCCTTGTTGGTTTCATTGCTTTCAACAGCCTTTTTCTTCATCCAAAAGACCTTTGATCTTCATTAATATTCAAATTTGTCTGTTCTCTTCAGTCTTTAAATAGTTGACCTCCTTTCCGCAAAAAATCGTCGAAGAATAACAACTTGGCAGATTCCAACGGAAACGATAAGAAACGCTTCTCCGATTGACCACCACTGAACTCTTTCATTCAGATATTCTGCCATGTCGCGTCCCTGGGACTCCCGTAGACGATGATGGGTTTGGTAATCTGTTGCAATCTGGAGATCGTGGAAAAAAACACAGTCAAGAAAATAGGGCCCTAGTTTAAGCAAGAGCAACAGTAACGTCAACGTCACTGAAAATATAGGCCATTCACGAATTGCGCAGAAAACTGGGGCGCGAGTTTCAAATTTGAACCAATCAATAAATTGACACCATCACATAAAAGATAGCATTGAGACATCTGTCCAAGTTTGATGCTTTTAGGTCCTACAAAGACCAAGTTACGGACTTTAAAAATCCACCAAAACGTCTCTAATTTTGAGAAACTAAATATTTTAAGCAAGAGCCGATACAACGTAGATTTGATTTTAGTGATGTACTATATTTCGGCTGGCCAAACCAGCCTTCTTCAGGTACAATGAGAGTTCATGTTGGATTGCTTCTATGTACTTATATATCTAGTAAATGCATGTTGGCGTAATACTGGAAAAAATGTGATAACACATGGCAGTTCCAGTAAAATCAAATCTACGTTGTATCGGCTCTTGCTTAAAATATTTAGTTTCTCAACTTGTAATTACGCCGATCAGATCAAGCCACTGATCTAACGTACACCGACAGGAAGCTTGTCCACGGTTGGTTGCTTTAAAACTCTCTAATTTTGAGGCCGCATCCCCGAAACCATATAAACTCTTAATTTCTTGCACGATGTCTGTAATACCGGTATTCATAAAAATAGGCAAACAACGCGATTTTCACCTCACCTATTTCCAAATAGTAGGTCCATGACAGGATTTTCCAGTTGTTCCAAATCTGATAATATTTTTTGAGAGTTTATAAGGTTTTGGGGGACGCAGCCTCAAAATTGGAGACGTTTGTTATATTTTTGACTATGTTTTAAAGTCCGTAACTTGGTCTTTGTTCGACCTAAAAGCATCAAACGTGGATAGATGGCCAATCTCAATGTTATCTTTCATGTGATGGTGTCAATTAATTGATTGGTTCAAATTTGAAACTCGCCCCAGTTCCCTGCGCAATTCCGGAATGGCCTATAATTTTTCCAGTATTTCGCGATTATTCCGTCTTGTTCACTTTATACAATACGGGTGAACTATCCTGTAACTCGATGGGTACAAATGGCTTTAAAGTAAAAATAGAAAATAAATGGTATACGCTTACATTGTCGTCAAAACCTAAAATTTGGTGATTTCACGATCTTGTTTTGTGGAATGCGGCAAACAAATGCACGGAAATTCGTGCTGGCGCTGTCGTTGCAGTAGCCATTCTCTATTTTCGGATTCCCCATAATACACTTTGTTTGCCCCCCAAATTTTGCATAAACCACTGTTTTCAAATGCTCTTGGGAATATGCAGTGTCCCCAAGAGCATTTGAGAACAATAGTTAATGCCAAATTTGGGGGGCAAACAAAGTGTATTATGGGGAATTCGAAAATAGAGAATTACTCAAAGTGATACTATGATAACAGCATCACTTCCTGTTGTCTTCAGATTTTGAAAGTGTGATTGCTTAAAACTTGATTAGCAAAATTTCGAGCTTTGATTTTTATCCAAAGACTGTTTACTTTGAGTGTAAGTTTTGGATTTCACGCTTCGCCATTACTCACATTCCAAACTGGCCGATTGGACCTCAGAGGGTTAGATCTAGGGAAAAGTGACACCATTTACTCACTAGCTTAAAATTTCAGCGTGTAAACGCAGCTAATTATTTATGCAAAACACGAGTTTAAAAATCTGAAAGCCCGAAACTCCCGTGCCGTACATTAATTCATCCGCGTACACACGCATTGCATTCTTAAGCTATCGAGTCTTTGACGTCATTTTCTCCTCGATCCAGCTCTCTACGTATTTTAAACGTAAAGTACATGTATTCATTCTTTAGGGAAAAAAATCACTGTCCAAACAGAAGTCAAGCTCGTGCAGACCTTGAAATATTATTTTTTAAGCTTTACGGGAAACTTTTAAATAAAAAAGGTCAAACAACAAAACAAAAATACAAGAAACAAAATGACTGGTTCACTGGGTATCGCACGAAAAACACTACAAGATACAATAATACAATACAATGCCCAGGGTCAATGAGACATAATCAACGACACTCCAGACTAACACGACAACAACTACTGTTACGAATAAAAGCTGGCCGGAGGCAAACCAGTCGGCTATTTACGAGTGCGGCCGAGAAGTTGAACCAGGGACTACCAGGATCAAAGTTCAACGAGTGGTCAGAACGTGTCTTGAACTCGGGAATTTCGGATCTCTTTTATACGGTTAGTTATGAAGTTGTTAAAATTGAGAGAGGCTTGCAATCTAGTTGATTTTCATCATAATACAAGCTAACTGATGTGCATTTACAACAAGTAACAACTAGAATCCACGTCCGTTGATTTGACACAATTTGAGCTCGGAATTTTATGAATAAGGGTAAATTTTAAAATGTTTCACTGCTATATCTTATTAAAAGGGACCGGGGAAATGATACTAACAGACAATTCTCTTTTTTCCATTTAGAATACTAGAACGACAGCCTAATTTTGCTACTTTTCGTCAATTTTCAGGTCTATACTCTATGGGGAAAACATTATCTAATCCTTGCGAAGTATGACGTGCATAAATCCAATTCTTATCTACATTCCTATCACTGAAAAGCTTCTTAGTAACCAAGCTTTTATTAGGGGCGTGCCGGAAGAGATGACTGATTTCTTCCCTTCGAGCCTTTCCAATCTAAACTTTTACTGCATTTTTGCTTCAGTAAAGTTTGAGTAGAATTTTTCAAATATTTTATATAAATGACCCACGCTCGCATCATGCGTGACACGTAATACAATGAAATCTGCGGTCAATCGTTTGAGATGAATCGCGTACATAGGCCAGGTAAAGTTTACATGTTGTCAATATGTGAATTTACTGCCAAAAAGGTTTGTTTCCCTGGAAAATAGAATGTTTAGTTAGTTGCGGTATTTATAGCTTAAGTGATTCACACGGAAATGTCGACAAGCAGACAAATAAATCTAAACTTGCTTTCTTGTCATTGTTATTTTCACACTTAAATTTTGAAGACAAAGGGTGCCATGACCCTTGTACCGACACTTGAGAGGTTTTGTTGTCCTTCTCACATCATGTTTACAAAACCCACACGGACTATAATAACGTAATTCACTGCCGTGACCGGTAAGACCAGCTAATTTGCGGTGACGACTTGGGGAACGACAAAGCGAAAATTTGCAACGACAGCCGGATATTCTATGACTACTACGAATCATTTATTAAAAGTTCTTGTTCTGGTAGTTAAGTGTCCATCTTTTCCCCTCCTTTCAGTCCTTTTTTACAAACGCAAACAATTTTTTCTCCAACCAGCGTAAACGACAGGAAAAATTGTCCGGCCATCTACGGATTTGACCGGACATTGTCCGTTGACCGGCCGTTATTGGCAGCCCTGCTACCTTACTTCAAAAAGTCTGTTTCAGTTGCAGCATCCTTGTCAATCAAGTGCGCGCGTTTGCATGGCTTTTAATGCGCCAATTCTATTTGCCTTGCGGGAATCCTGCAAGGGCGCAGTCTGGTGAGAACACTGAACCACCCTGACTCCCTAGAGAAAAATCACATGGTCTGAATAGGAAACAAAACATACAAGCTAAAAGGTCTGCAAAACTTCATTCCCTTTAACACTCTTTAACTCCTGACACTTCTTACTGAGTGAGTTAGATAAGCTACTAGGCTTTGCTAACAGAGTACCGTTATGTGCTTCAGGATATCTTAAGCCCTGGCCAAACGAGAGTGAGGGTTTCAACTCTCGTCAACTTTTGCTCTTGTGTGGCCAGGGCGTTAGAACAACATGTACATTGTACATTAGCGAACAAACCTTAAGATCTTGATGTATAGTGACACAAGCTGTCTCCATCTGTGTGAGAGCTGTGTGGTGAGCTCCCATTTCATCAGTTAGTGGACTTTCATCCCCAGCTTGGAAGTCAAAGTATACCACTTTGTGACTAAACGTTGAGAATTCGTTGCTGAAACAAAACATGTAGACTCCTTCTGATTGAGCTGTGAATTTATAACTGTCATATTGCTTCTTTTGAACGGTGTATAGAGATTTACCACTCTCATCATAAAGAACTACATCCACGTCATAGTTCCCCCCACTGATGACCTGAACATAAAAGGAAAGACAGCATTTAACAGTTGGTTCCACAGCACATTGCTAAATACCTTGCAAATACAAAAGGGAAAAATGGGAGGGGTGTGGGGGGAGGGGGGAGGATTCATGCAAAGGAAAAATTTGATGGTGTCATGCAGTACACGTACATTTGGGATAAGTTTGTTTGTTCCCTAGTCTTCTTCTGGGCCTGGTTGTTCAAAAGCCGATTAAAACTAATCCCAGATTAAAAGCTACATGTAGTTCCAAGGAGTTTATTTCTCAACTCACAAATGCTGTTCAACGCTGATATTCAGCAAAACTTACTGGTGTAACATTAGAAGAAGTCAACCTTGAAAAACAAAAATACGCAAAAGAAACTTTCACCGAAAAGAGTTGAAAATATGAAACAAAACTTTTACGCTAATCCTGGATTAAGTTAATTGGTTTTTGAATAATTTTTCCGGCCCAAATTGCCATTTGTGAAACTATCAAATGCTTATTTTGGAAAGCTGATCTTTTAGCATGTTTTCAAGGTAACAAAAAGCAAAATGATTGCAAAGGTTGACGACTTAAATCCTCTCCCTTCTTGAGATACAGAGGGAGTTGTGACATCCGAAAATCAGGCCCGTAAAGTTTTGGGACCTTCGAGAAAAGGGTCCCTGGATGTTTCTTATTTTCCCCATTCATCCAAAACCAACATAATTATGACTTGATCTTGAATCTCCTCATTTGGTAGAACACTTGTGTTTGGCTAGATAAGCTCTACATCTATATTACATATGTACATATAAGGCCACGATATTTTTTACAAATAGACCATTTTACAGTTGTGGCTAAGTTACCAGGCCTAACAATGGAAGCGAGGCTGCCGGTGACCCTGATTTGATACAAACCTTCACGCTTTTGTAATGTTAATATGGACTAATTAGCGTTACAACAACACAGTTTACATGATAAAAGCAGTGAGGTCTGTATCAATGCAAGGTCACCGGCAGCCTCGCAGCCATTCATAGGCTTGGTCGCTGAGCAAACAACTGTAACATGGTCTATTCAATCACTAAAACCGCTGTATGTAAAGCCTAGTCTTTATATGTTGTAAAAATCTGAAACTATCAGGGATTTCACTGTTTCTTAACGACTTCAGATATTGTCAAGTTATCATGAAACTTGCCACATACAAGTCCCTCCATGATTGTCCCTTATTTACTGGTTTAACACGTGAATTCTTTGCAAAGTGGAGTGTGTCCATGTATATGAGAGTGTAGCTAAAGTGAACCCCTTCATGAAAAGGGATTTGTTGATTGAGAAAGAAAAAACACCCTTTCAAAAAAAAAAAAGTTGAACACACATACTCATAGATCAGTGTCCCTTCATTCAAAGACACTAATCTGCCAGATGAGGAGAGGTATCTGAGAAATTTTACCCCAAAAATGCACCAATTACCAACTAGTAGTCCTGTTTTCTGCCTTTATTAAAAAAACTTCACTGCACTACAGAACTTGCAGACAGATCAAGTTGATGAAACCGCTAAATCAAATGAAAACAAGCTTGGGAGTGGTATTAATGAATTAAGAATAAACCAGCAGAGCTTCTAACTTGACTGATGCAAACATTTTGATGGAGGAAGTTTTGGAAGTTGTTGTCTTTCAGTGATAAAGAAATTAACTACAGTACATTGATATAACGTTCTTAGCTCCAAACCGTGAAGTAGGGAAACTGATGAACCACTTCAATCAAGCTCTTACGAGATTTATTTCAACAACCCGCTCTCAAGTGAGTGGTTTTGCTAGTCACGTGACAATAGCACAGGGAGACCACTCCACCTTACCTTTTCTTTCGTAAAAGAAAAAAAAGAAAAGAACTGAAACTAAAATCTACACAAGTTGTAAATTGAACTATGGCCCTAAGTTGGCACTAAACAACAAACAAACAACAAGTTGACAAACTACATGTAACTAACAAGTTGGCACTATATGAAAATTTAGCCAGTAATAACAACAACTATACGATTGACTAGAATATGGCTCTCAAGTAAAGTTCCTTTCTTTCAAAGTCCAGTTGGTTTCAACAACAGTTCTCTCCACTGATACACCTTAACTTTCAAGTGTAGTCCTTTAAATAGCTTGGTGGCTTTGAAACATGTCCAGCTCCTGTGATCCTGTGCTGGCCTGGCTGGGGTTTGTCAGACACTACAACTTCCGGTTTGCTTGACTGATCAGATTGTACAGTTTCAGTGCTAGGCTCTTGTAGATGAAACTCTGTTGCACAGGAGTCCAGAAAGTTTGCTGAAGTAACTCTTTGCGGCTGAGGTGACGGGCTGATTTCTGGTTCATTGCGTTTAAAGGGATAGAATGGCTGGCTCCTTGCTGCTGCGAAGGTGTCTACGATTCCTGCAGAACATTCTACCATCTTCGGTTCTCACATTGTAGGATCTCACATCTGTTTGCTCCTGTACCACTGCCTTGAACCATTTCTGTGACCTATTGCTAGGTTGGGGTGCAACTCGCACTGTCTCTCCTTCCAGGAGGATTGGAAGCTCTTTCGCATGTTGGTTATAATGATAGGCTTGCTTTGCTTTCCTCTTCAGTACTTGATCTCTTGTTGCCCCTGTATCTGTGGACTGTGGTTTCAGCAGTACTTCAGCTGTTGGCAGCTGAGTTCGCGTGCCCCTACCGAACATTCGTTGCGCTGGTGAAGAATTCATTCCTTCAGTGGGAGTGTTTCTCCAGCTTAGTAAGGAGAGGAAGAATTCTGAATCGGACTCTTTGGCTTTCTTAATCAAAGTACTGGCAGTTTTCACAGCATTTTCCACCCGTCCATTGCTCTGAGGGTATCCGGGTGAGCTGGTTATGTGTTCAGTTCCAGACGATTTAACAAAATTGCTGAATTTTGCAGAATTGTACGGTGGTTCATTATCACTGTGCAATTGGTTTGGGATCCCATGCGAGGCAAAGTGCTTCTTCAACTTGTTAATGATAACAGTTCCTGTCTGAATAGTAGTCTACCGTGCACAGGTAACTCTTGTCATCAACTGTAAAAATATCAGTTCCTATTTCCTCCCACAGTCTAGAAGGAACTTCATGGCAGATTAGTGGTTCTTTGGATTGATCGCTCTGATAAGCCATGCAGGTGTCACACTTCTGGATGAAGTCAGTGATTTCTGCATTCATGCCGGGTCAGTGCAGTGTTTCTCGCGCTCTTCTTTAGCAACCTTGCACGCCGATATGCGACTCGTGCAGCTTCGCCTTGATCCTTGGTCTTAATGTCTGAGGTATGACACATCGCAGTCCCTCGCATATGATGCCATCATGTACCGAAAGCTCGTCACGGAGTTGGAAGTAGGGATGGATGGCTGCTGGGAGTTCCTGCTTTGTATCAGGGAACCCGTCCACAATCGCTTTCTTGAGTGTTTGAAGGGTTTGATCACAGGCTGTCTCCTTCTGCAATACTTTGAGTTGGTGTTCTGGCACTGGAAGAAAGTGTGTGGCATGGATGTGTTCCACTTCTACTTCGGTTGCTGACCGCTCGTACTTTGTGAGGTAAGCTCCAGAAAGAGTGTCCGCTAGCAGCATATCTTTGCCGGGCTTGTAGCGGATCTCGTAGTCATACTGCTGCAGACGGAGTAGCAAGCGCTGTAATCTCTTAGGTGCTGATACTAAAGGTTTCTTCGAGATTGAGACCAACGGTTTGTGGTCAGTCCATAAAATGACTTTGCGGCCTTAGACATAGTTGTGGTTATGTTCCATACCGAAAACGTGTGCCAACAATACTTTCTTGATCTGCAAGTATCTTCTTTCAGCTGGAGTGAGCGCTCTACTAGCAAATGTGACTGGTTGACCGTACTGCATCACCACAAATCCAAGTCCACCCTGGGATGCATCTCCTTGGCATTCGGTTGGGCCGCTCTCACTGAAATACTTCAGCACTGGTGCTTTGACAACAGCTTCTTTAATTCTCTCAAAGGCGTCTTCCTCTTCATGGCCCCAAACCCACTCGGCATCTTTATGTGTCAAGCGACGTAGTGGTTCACACATTTCCGAAAGGTCTTGCAGGAACTTTGACAGGTACTTTACCAGCCCAATGAATCTCTGCACAGCTGGCACATCATCTGGGCGCTCCATTTTGACAATTGCTTCAATTTTTCGGGGATCAAGTTTCAGTCCGTTCTTAGTCATGACATGGCCCATGAACAACACTTCGCTGCATTTGAATTGAAACTTGTCCTTATTCAGCTTGATACCCTTTATCCTGCACCTGTCCAAGAGGTTCTTCAAGTTCAGGTCGTGATCCTGGTCAGCCTCTTCGTCAGTGTCACCTTGACCGATAATAAGGAGGTCATCTGCGATTTTGTACACCCCCTTGAGACCCTCAAGACATTGGTCAAGCTTCTGCTGGAAACATTCCGGGGCTGGGCTTATCCCATACAGCATGCGAAGCCATTGGTACCTTCCCCATGCTGTCTGGAAAGTCGTCAGCTTACTCGAAGCGTCATTCAATTGAATCTGGAGGAACCCATCCTTAAGGTCAGCTTTGGTGAACACTCTTGCCTTAGACAACTCTGGCAGGATGTCATCAATAACTGGCAAGGGATAATGTCTCCGCTTCAGTGCTTGGTTTAGGTGCTGTGGGTCAATGCACACTCTAACCTTCCCGCTAGGGTTCTGCGTTGCAACCATGCTCGATACCCATGGCGTCGGCTTGTCCTCTTTCTCAAGTACTCCCAAGCTTTCAAGGCGGTCAAGTTCCTCTCTTAGTTTGCCTTTTACTGCAACTGGAACACGACGGGGTGGCATTACTACTGGCGGGACTGTCTCGTCAACTTCTAAGTGTTTCCCTAATTCTTGCTAAGGCCTTTAAACAGGTCAGCGTACTCTACTAGAACTTGCTCTTCGGTCAGACTATTGATGCTGTCTTCGATAATCTGAGGTGTTTGGTCGTTAGGCTGCAGGATGTTCTGGTGCTGGACTACCAGGAGGTTCATTTTCTGTGCTGTCTCAGCCCCCAGTAGAGGTGCAGTCACGTAATTATTTTTTTTGTGTCACCAGTTTGTAGATAGTTTTAGCCACTCGTCTTGTTCGTTAGTGTGAGTGTTAATTACCAATTGTACGATTCCCTAGTGTATTATGCATTATCTGATTTAGTGTTATAGAATTTCTAAGTGTTGTAATGTAGTCATTGCTTGTAGTCGTAATTTGAATGAATTAGTTAACTATATATAGATGTAAAAAGTCGTGGGCGTTTTTTGGTTGTTGAAGTGGCCCAAGGTTTGTTGACGTACAGGAAAGCAAAGAGTTGAAGAGCGAAAGCCTGAGGGCAAAAAGGAAAAAGAACGGAGAACACTGCTAAGAGCCATTAGCGGGAGCTGCCGGAAGAATCGATGACAAAACCCCTTTGTCAGTGGCGGCGAGTGAGGAAAAACACTTCAAAGAATTGAAGCTTGAGATAAGCAAGAAGAAGAGAAAACTCGAAGAAAGTGACGCGGCTGCCGTAAAGTGTGAAAGAAGAAATTGATTGCCGGAAGAGAAGGAAGCGCCAAGGTGGGAAAGAACTTGTCAAAGGTTTTGCTACTAGTTTGGCACAGGACTGAACTGTTTGACTGTAAACATTAGAGTAAAGTAATTAGTATAATTAGTGTTATCGTTCAGTTTTGTAAAGAAATAGACAATTATTTAAGTGAGGTTAGTTTTAAGTACCCTAATTAGTCTGTAATATTAAGCAAGTTTAGGTTTTTCTTTTTTTCCGATAATATTAGGATCTACAGTTGTACAATTTTTTTTTTCCCTATCCTAAATTAAAATCTTTAATTATTTTCGTTTATAAGTTTCATGCTTGTGCATTGCGCAATTGTGGGAAGGGTGTGTGTGTGTGTTATTGTTTGTTTTTGGTTTTGTGTACAAACCCACCATCACAGGTGCGAAACCATCCTCAACTACGACAAACTCTGCTACATACATGTACTCTGTATTGCTGCATGGGTTTCGAATGTGGACTCTTACTATTCCTAACACTCTCAATTTAGACTTAGAGTAAGTGATAAGTTCTCTTTTTGTAGTCTGAATTTCTGTGTCGTCTGGGAGGCAACTGCGAGGCAGGACATTACAAGATGCTTCAGTGTCTATCTGCATCTCCACTGTCTTCTTTCCAATTTCCATGACTGCACTGATTCGCTTTTTGCTGTGAGAAACACTATAAACTTCTCCGGCAAATGAGAGAGCCCAAAGTTCATCCTTGTATGAAGTTGGTGCATCTTCGTGTACCTCATGCACTCTCAGCTTGCTCTGTTGCAGGTTGCAGCAGGAAGGGGCTTTGTTACCAGGCTGTATTTTATGCGTGCAGACATTGCTAAAGTGGTCTTTTCCCCCAGATGTATTGCAGGTCTTTCCGAATGCAGGACACTCTTCTTTCTTACGCACATGTCTCCATCCACAATATTTGCAATCTCTCATGATCATTTGCTTATTTCCTGGCAAGCCAGCGTTTCTTCCGAGGTTTGGCTGAGCTCGAAACTGTGGCTTCGACTGAGGCTTTCCTTTCTTTGATTTATTCAGATAATTTACGGTGTCTGGGCCATGGCTTGATATCTCTTTTAGCTGGCTATTTGCCGCTTCGGCTGCTCGGCAATAATCCATGCATCTCTCCAGTGTTAGCTGCGATTCTTGAAGTAGCTTTTTACGAAGGGCATTATCAGAAATTCCACTCCCACTTCTGACACCATGTAACATTCTTAGCTCCAAACCCGCTCTCAAGTGCGTGGTTTTGCTAGTCACGTGACCTAAGTACAATAGCACAGGGAGACCACTACAGTTGAGAGAACCACAGCAAGGCAATGGAAATGTGAGGACTGGGGGTCATACATGTAACCGCTTCAAAGTGCAAGTGAGTCTTCTCAAGAAAGAATTGATAGTGCAGAAAATGTCTCACAGTTGGTACAACCCATTCTCTATTTTCGAACGCCCCATAATACACTTTGTTTGCCCCCCGCCCCCACCCCCCCCCCCCAAATTTTGCATAAACTATTGTTTTCAAATGCTCTTGGGAATATGCAATGGCCCCAAGAGCATTTGAAAGCAACAGTTTATGCAAAATTTGGGGACAAACAAACTTTCTTATGGGGCATTTGAAAATAGAGAATGGCATAAGCACAAACATCCCTATATAATAACATTTTGGGCATCATTTTTACGTGCAACAGAAACACGCTGTTTCATCCTGAACATTTTGCAACTTGCAATAAACGGTGGAAATGACTGTTTCTGATGCAGCTCATAAACCACACTAAAATCACTTTCATTCTGTTTTATTACCGACCTTAAAGCCCATATATATATATATATATATGACAATTTCAATACACAAAGGTACACTCGTAAATAACATAACGCGAGGAATGCATTTCGTTTCCGTACGCCCAGCAAACGAAGATGGAAAAAAACCTGACTCACCCCTGTCAATCCTATCGAAATACGAGACTAAAACTATCACGTCCCACGCCAAATCCTAACCATCGAAGTGACTAGTGTCTCTGTTGCATCATCACCAAGTCTGCCCGCCACAAAATCTCACTACAGCTGTATGTGTTACCGTAAACGTCCATGTATAAGCCGCATCCGTAGATAAGCCGCACCCCGAATTTAGAAGCGCAGATTTTGGAAAAAAATGTAATACAATAAAGTTTGAAGTTCCAGTAACGTTCTATTGCTATAAACCAACAAGGACAAACAATCAAGGTTTCACCATAAAGTTGAAATTCCTTCGATACTGAAACAAAACGAATGAGTGCTTAGTAGCCAAGCTTTAAGTGTGGGGAGGAGTCTGGGCCATGGCCTACGTTGCAAGAATTTTTTGAACACGGATGTGATGCCTGGGTATCATGACCACGTCTATAAAGATGTACCCGCAATAGGCGAAAAATTTCATGCAGAACAGGAGCTTGATAATGCAGTCGACAAATTTGCCGAGAAGGTGGTCAAGGACAACGATACAGTCGGCCATTTACCTTGCGAGTACTCGCGAATTTTGTGGTATTTTATCGCACGTTGCGGAAAGATATGCGTGGAAGTGACTGGTCGAAGACGTCACTGCAAACAGCTGTGCGGAGGAATGGAGATTCCTTGTAGGTTCGTGTTTACTAGTTCGAGTAAAGGGAAAATTAATCGCTTGAAAGAACTCTTGGAGAGCAAGATTCGCCGATAAACACTGGAAGACACAAACGGCTCCTTTAGGAGCCACCATTTATTAAAAAGTCAATGAACAACAGCAACATGCTCTCAGTTTCTTTTATGTATCTTTACTGAGATCTTAAGAAGTTGTATGAATATTAATAAGGTTTTTTAAAACTCCAAACACAGATGTATCCATGGATAAGCCGCACCCTTGATTTATGGCTTCAATTTTGTGAAAAAATGTGCGGCTTATACATGGACGTTTACGGTATATGTCCGAGCTTTCAAGGTTTGTGTACATAAAAAGTCATGTGATACTACAGGTGAAAGCTAGCGATCTGGACTGGGTTGTTCGAAGCATGGTTAGCGCTAAACAGCGTTGAATACCATGGAAACCTATAGGTTTTGATACTTCATAACCAATGGTTAACGCTAACCGGGCTTCGAGCAACCAGCCCCAGAAGGTTAATTGGGGATGTCTGTGACTATAGGAGTAATTTGGAACAATCCCAAAACATGCAATGAAATCCCTTATCTGAATATAAAAGCTGGCTTTACAAACCCAGTAATACATCTCTAACATCAAGAAATTACCGAACAAGGATGCCCTGGCACTTCAGTCAAGTCACGTTAATTATCAAATTAAATAAGATAATGAGCTGTGACAAACGTTTTCTGCGATTGAATGTACTGTCATCGTCATTGAATATTTAGAAAAAAATCAAAACTTTGAATTCCGATCAAGCTCCCTGACAAGGAGGTATTTTGGAGTGGAAGCCGGTATACCGGTTCATAAGTCATAACATGTGACGTGAAATGTGGACAAAAACGTAAGTGATCATATAAGGATTGTGTAACTTATAGTCTTGACGCTTAACAAACTGCATGAAAAAAAATACTATTTTCAAATTTTAGGGTAATCAGACACTGACCTGAAATTCCAGCGACCCTGTGGAATCTTTCTTGACATCCTCATAGAAGCACTGCCTCGCGTTGTCTTCCAACTCGAAAGTCAACTCAGTACATTCCACTGTAATGAACGTCAACAAGACTACAAATAAAGTTACCAAAAATCCACCGTACCAATTCATTGCGCAATCGCTAAAAGTTGCTTCCTGGTCAGATCAGCAGGATAACAACGGGAAAGATCGCCTCTACGTCGGATTTTACCGACACAAACCTTGTCTCCGATATGAAAATGGCGCCGATCTATACGTGGCATTAGCAAGGCGTCCACAAGGTCTCGTGGGACATGTTGTTACCAGACTCCTCTTCTTTACATTAGCATAATGGAGATTGGTACTAGTCACCTTTTTCGCGGGCTAATTCCCTAGAGAATGAATTTGAACCCGCGTTGGTATCGGTGACACCATAGGTTATCAGATGGTCGCAAACTTCTTGTAACATTTACCTTTTTCGGAGTCGAAATGCTTCTTTCAAGGAAGATTCGGCCTCGAAGGTGATCAAGGAGTTGTTTGGAATGAGTGTTGGAATCAGCCAAGTGAATTTCAATGCTC
>NC_090874.1:51199573-51242073 GCF_036669935.1 Montipora foliosa | reverse complement strand
CCTAATTTAGATATGAAATGGAATAGAAATTAATTCAAAGTTTCTTTATTGATATTTTTGCTTTTAGAATAACGACTAGGTTAAAATAAATAATAAATTGAACGAATGCAAAAATGGCCGCCAACAAATTATTCTTTTGTCTTTGTGTTAATAAAATTAGCCTAACTAGCCTCATTTTACAGCCCAAATTCTTTCAGTTTTACGCGTGTGACTGAGGCTATTTAGGCTAATTAACACAAAGACAAAAGAATAATTTGTTGGCGGCCATTTTTGCATTCGGTCAATACACTGTATCAACCAAAGTTAAAATAGACATGCACAATGGTGGCTTCTATATTTTATTGAAAACCCTATGTTTTTGTTTGGACATGTACATGTATCCCTCAAGTTTGACTTGTCACTCCTTGCTGTTTTCTTCAAGATAAGAGAGCTGTTAAACAGTGAACTTGATGATGGTCTATTGGATGACGATGCATCATTCTCCTCACATGACCTCAGAAGCTCTGGATACAGCCGAGATACACCATTCTCTGAAGATTTCAATGAACATCAAAATATCATAAGGGGACAAGACACTAAGACATTTATACCCTCTGAAGGAGGTGCATTTGAGCGACCTCCTTTAATCACTCAGCGTGCATTTCAGTTTATGAATGGAACTGTGCAAAACCAAAATTCACCTACAGGAGTAACAAATCAGGCACAGGATTATGATTCAGGTCATCACTTTGAACAAAACTACAACCACCGAGGTTATTATGATTACAGCAGGGAATACAAAGAGCAAGAAAGTCAGTTTGATGATCAAGTTGACGGGTACAAGCAAAATTATGGCCATGATGCGGGCGATTCAAAGTATCAACTATCTTCTGATGATGTTGACAAGGGGTATTCTGTGCATGAAAGTTATCACCCTCATCAAGCAATACATGGACAGCTGCCTTATCAGCAAGAAGCGTATGATCATTATCGTCAGCCTCTAGGGAATTTTAAGGAACATCACCATGGATACGATGGTCATGAATTTGATGAAGATTATAGAGGGTACTTTGATGAAGACCTACAGCATAACAGTAAGATGCCTCATTTCAGAGGGGGTGAGAGCATAAATGAGCAAAACCGTAGTTACAGGAGAGATAATCCTGAGAATTATCGAGTTCAGTACAATTTGCAACGTCAACCCCATCAAGATGTTGTTGGCAAAGGTCCTGCGCACTATGACAGTGAAACGAAGGAGGATAGCAATGGAAGAATCGAGAATGGCCCACAAAATACACAGCTTCAGATATTGTATAAAGCACGTGGCAGGAAAATTGAAGAACTAACAAGAAAGCTTGAGAGCCAAGAGGAAGAGATGACAAAAGAGATCCGTGTTTTAAATCATCAGAATGCACTTATGAAAGGTATTAATTAAATACAAATTTCCTTCTAAAACACTGTTGTTGCATTAGCCAATGATCATGATAATAATATAATATATAAGCATTGCTTTCATTCATAGGGTAACACATTCTTCCATGAACCGAATTACATGTAATTTTGTGTGTGGTTTTCCCAAGCATATCAAAATTTTGATTTAATCTTTTTACCTGAAACTAAAGAAATGTTGGTTTTAAGCCAGGGAGATGCTGCTGAATCAGGAGAAAAACCAATTGGCAGAAAAGAAAACCAACAAACTCGAGTGACATAATTTCTTGAATATTTATTAGAGCATCCCTGCTTTTCTTGTTGAAAATAATCTTCCTGTATTTCATGTCATGGAAAATATATGCAAGTACTTACGTGTATAGCAATTCCGAATGTTGAACTACTACTAATTCCAATTTAATGAATTGATTTTAATTATTTTACAAGCAGTGTTAAGATCTAGTTTAAATTATTTGCTGACTTTAGATGAACGTGATGGACTCTTGACAAGTCTTGAGCAGTCACAAAAGATGGTGCAGACATGCAATGAAGAGTTGAATAAACTGAAAGGTCAACTTGCAGCATCTTACCAACAAGTCAGTGCATTGCAAGGGAGTAAAGAAGAGGTGAATGGATTTTTCATTGCTTCTCATACCATTGTCAGTCTGGGGACATCTACAATCCTCGCCTCAGTTGTTCAAAAGGTGGATAATGCTATCCACGGGATAAATCACTATCCATTGGATAGCGCAATTGGTTGCGCTATGACTTATCCAATGGACAGTGATTTATCCGGCGGATAGCGCTATCCATCGTTTGAACAACTGGGGCCTGGTCAAAACTGTTGGGACAATTCCTGCTTTTCTCCCTCCCCCCATTACAGTGTTGATTTTTCCAGTCTCCAAAATCAAGATCCATTCATCGATCGCTGGCATCTTTCAACATTGTCTGGAGAGAAGGGGGCGCGAAAAAGGCGGCGTTTCTCGTATATTAATTTGGAAGCATGTACAGTGTCTTAAAGTCTTTAAAACCGGATTGTCTGAAACTGAGATTCATCGAACAAAACTGGAAACTGTATCATACATGTCCTCAAAATAGTGAACAATAATTATAACATTGCATTCAAAACTCAGGGCTCGAAATTGCGACCAATACGGTCGCATTTGCGACTAAATTTTTCCCTTTGCGACTAAAATATCTGGAGAAGTCGCAAATTTGCGACTTGTTGTCACCTTCGTTCTTTCGAAACAAAAGGGTTAGCAGTTGCCACTTTGCTGCTGCTTTTGCTAAAATAAACAAATAAATAAATAAATGACAAAATTATTTTGTTTCTCGCTGTGAATTTTCTCTGAAGGTAGCGTAATTGTATAGTAATTTAGTTGCGATGTTACGTGCACAGCTCCATTCCTTCGATCATTCGCCATTTTCAGCAGTTTCTTTACACACAAGTACTGCGGGCTCATATTTTTCTGCTAAACCGCTGACAACACAATGCAGCGCGGCGATTTTGCGACTAAAATTTGCGAAATTGCGACTAAATTTTCGTATCTTATCGCAAAATGCGACTGGATTTTTTCGTTAATTTCGAGCCCTGAAACTGTTTTATTGTAGAAAAGGCTGTTTTATAGAAGTTTAAAACCAGCAAAGAATAATTTCAGATGTCTTGTTCCCAGACTCTGGGCAGTTTGCAGCCGCTTTTTGAGCTGCAGAATACCTTTGACTTTGCTAAGCAAAACTTAACTCCTCACAAGTTGAATGACAAATCACGTAGACAATAAAATAGGACAAGGGAAAGAGCCACATTCATGTCTCTGTAGATTTTGCTTTGCCAAATTTGCTGTGCGTCATCATTCATCTTGCTGATGATAATCAGTGTCCTACAAAAACTGAATTGTCTGTGCGTGACCCTGCCGTTGTTGACAACAGCAACAGTTCTCAGTCACAGTTCTCACTCCTAAAAACACATTTTCTGGTTGTGCTTTTGATGTAGCTACCAGACTATATGGCGGTGTTCGTTTCTGAACAAAAAAAAAAACACTTAAAGCGTTTTTCAACAGTTCTCGTCCATTGTAAAATAATAAGCTAACATCTAATTTGATCTTCTGGTGTTTCTAGGGTGAGAAATGTTAAAAATACACACCCGGTGATTGTTTAAACCAAAAGGCGCTTGTATGAATAGAAAAGAAAGACTTATCTTTTTTGTACTGTCCTTTTTTAAAAGTAATTTCTATACCTACATATCTTCCTTTAAATAGCCGAGAAATGTGGTCAAGACCTGTTGACTGCTTACTGTAACGCAACCCACCACTTTCACAATCCTTCCTCACACCACCTATGCACCAGTGCAATAATTATATTGTTTTACTATCTAAGACAATTCTCTAATGCAATTCAATGAACCTAGCTGGCCTTAAGACCAATTATCAAGAAATTATAACGATGGGAGCATGTACAGTAAATTCTCTACTTTTCGCCCAAAATTTGACAGTCAAGTACACTTCCCAAAGTCTTTTGACCCGTATTGTAGCAGGGTGATGCTTTGGTTGGATATTGTAGTGATAATTATGATAGCACATGATTATGCACATTCTCTTATAATAATGTAGCAAGTTGATTATCACATAGATCTGTGTCTTCATGCATGTCTTTCTAATATAAAAAACCCTTCGGTGACCACAGAAAAGTTATTCCTAAGACATGTGGCTTTATGGCATCAAAAGAGTGGAAATAAGGCAGTTATGACGTTTATTTTGTTTTCTAGGTGGTCAGCAAACTTCATGTAGCAGAGACCACAATAGACAGCTTAAACCAGCAACTGGTGGAATTAAGTCGTTCTGAGTCTTTGACAAGGGCAAAGGAACAACATGAAAGTGTAGTGAATGCCATGAGAAAGAAGCACGAGGAGCAAGTTCTGGCCTTGAAACAGAAACTTGATGAGGCAGTCTTATCAAGGGATTATCGAGTAAATCAGACCAGTGTTTGGAAATGTTAACTGAAGGGAAAATGGGGAATCATCCCAAATTGCCTTTGTTCAAACATCAGCATCATTATTATTATTATTATTGCTACTGCTGCTGCAAGATGTTGCAGCCAGAAATTTTGCTTTAGTTGTGCAGCGAGAGGATGAGTGGCACTAGGTACCCAGTTGGCTTTAGTCTCATTTCCTCACCTGTCCACTAACTTTAAAAGGTTTACAACCGCACCCATTTTGAAAAAGAGACATACGGTGGTCTCCGTTGCGACCAACTTCTGACTCAGTTACATTTACATGTACCTGGACAGTGTTTTTGCTCTTTTTTTCCTTGTTTTGAGGGGTGAAGTGGTCTTAAAGAATTTACTTCTGAAAAGCCTTATTTCAAATGTCTATTTGGTTAGGGGGTGGGAGGCATCACAGTGTATTTGTGGAATGGAATTAGAGAGAGATAAGGGGACAGTAGACATAGGCAGCCTTTTAGCAATGAGAGTGACAGTCTTTGAAGAGCATTGAGGAGGCAGTACAGCCTAGTAGTAGTTTCGTTAGGGCACTTGCCTTGAGATCTGGAGATCCTGGGTTCAAGACCCCTCCTAACCACTAATTGAATTTGATCCTGTTCTGTTGTTTCGTTTATTGTGTTTCATTGGCCCTGAAAAGCCCCCATGGGGAGAGGTCAGTTAAGTATGTATTTGATTGTATTGTATTAAGTTTTTGGGGGTATAAAATGCATCAATAACATTGTTTTTTTTTTTTTTCAGCTTGAGGAAGCTAATCAGCTTAGAGATGAACTTGTTGAGAAAGCAGACATGATAAACTCACTGACTAAGAGCCTTGATTCCAGTCAAAAGCAATGTCAAGAACTACTCAAGTCAGGTATTATTACATAATTATGTAGTTGTAGATCTTTACATTATGATGTAAGAATGACTTGATCAAGCTACTGTAGGTGCTTAATTAGCCGGTAGAGAAGTTGTATTTTAGTGAGGAAGGGATGAATACTGTAATTGGCTGTGCAGCCATCTTTGATGATCAAACTACTTGTTACAGTAAATTTGGAGAGGATTAAGTGTCCAAAGTGGTGTTTGGATAATCTCCCTGCGCCTCCTTCACTCATCCCAATTATCATCACCCAGCTGTGCTTCTAAAGTGTTGGCTGTTCATGTGAGACCAAAACAGCAGTATGAGTATTCCTGTATCAAAACAAGTACCAATGCTTTGCAGCCATTTAATTTCAGCACCTAAATGCAACAAGGAGGGGCTGTCACCTTGATTTGTCGTGCTGGTTAGATGAAAGGTGTATTGTATCTATGACATTGTTGTATTGTAGTTTCGTACATGTAGCAACCAGAGCATGGAGCAGCCCTTCCTCCTTCAGCATTATGCTGATTGTATCAGTTTGAAGAATACTTGTCTCCATGACTGGGGCTGATGACTTGATGGCAAAGATTTGCTAGCAATGAGAGCAGGCTTCACATTCCCACTGGATCCCAATGCATAATTATTGAAAGCTTTTGGATGTCTTTATCATCCATTCTTCTCTTAACTAATGCAATATGTTGTCACTGTTGCCTCTACTGACAAAAAATAATATAATATTATATGTATCCCCTCTTTACTGTAGGGACTATGACAGAAATCAACCAGTTACGAATGGCACTTCAAGAAAGCTCTACTGCTAGAAATGTGGCTGAAGGACATTGCATTTCATTAAAGGTAAGTGGAAAGTATAGACCTTTTCGGCTTGTACATTTTGTTTTCCCAATACAGATCATGTGATAATACTCAGGAGGTTTGGTCTTTTGTTCTGTTCATTAAAATGAGGGCATGCAAGCATGAATATGCCTGCATGCACTCTTTTTAATGAACAAAACAAAGGACCAAGCCTCCTGAGTATTATCACATGATCTGTATTGGGAAAACAAAATGTACAAGCCGAAAAGGTCTATTGTATCTCAGAAACAGAAATAGGGAATGGTGAAAATACTTGTGTTGGATGAAGGAGAATGTACACTAATCATGTTGTTTGTTGAAATCAGTCATTTTGAGTTCGGGTTCACATTTTGGTTGCCATGTTCGGACATCTCTCAATGTATTTGGAGCACTTCACCTTAGTCCAATTGAAGACAGTGCATGCGCGCAGTTGCGCGCGCACATTTGGAAGCTCGTACATGTATTTCGTGTGCTCTTCATTTTCCTAATAATTGGTGCTCAATAGTCAAACACACTTAACTATTGTGTGATTAGTTAGAACTATTTGTATTATTTTAATCAGTGCACCCTTTTTCTCCAGTAACTAAAAGAACCAAGGAGCTACTGTGGCATGGCCTTCATGGGTACAGTTGCCCTGTTTGATCCACTGTGACTTTGTATCATTTTTATCTGCTACCAATTTGATCCCTTTGGGGAGTCAGGGTGGTTTAGTGGTCATCAAACGTGCCTCCCACCTCTGTGACCCCGGTTCAACTCTGGCTCGGGTCATATGTGGGCTGAGTTTCAGTCGATCTCAATCTGACTCCGAGGGTCTTTCTCCAGGTACTTCAGTTTTCCTCCCCCCTCAAAATCTACTCCCGGCTTATTTCATCTGGCTGTGGTGCTGTGCTCCGAGGTCACACATGGGTCGTGTTCAGGGGCCGAGCGCCTAGCCGGCAGCACAGCTCCTTCAGTCCGACCTCGTTGAGCTGTGCCCTTAGTAATTTAGTCTCTGACTGCGAGAAAGGGCAATTAGCAGGTCAGATATTATTATTAGAGCTTTACGAACATGTACAGTACAAAAATCGGATTGTGGACATAAGGGACTGGGCTTGAAGGCGACACAGCATCATTTGCAATCAAGGTCTCTGCACTGCAGGACTGGCCACCTACAGATTCTTGGTCCTTCTATATCAATACAAGATAATTTTGCACTTGCTCACAGCATCGTTTTTCAATTCAATTTGTAGCATGAGCTGACCGAGCTCAAAGAACAAGTCAAGATGTATGAGAGTGCAAGCCGTCTTGGTGTAGGGGTGGGATCTGGCATCCACGACCACAGCTCCTTTGCTCACCTCACTGTGAGAAACCTCAACAAAGAAAACTGGGGTACTCCGAAATCTCAGTAAGTACATGCACATGTATCCACAGTTATCCATTCATACCACAGTTGCAGCAACCTTGTATCTTTTACTTCTAAAAGATGCACACAGCTGTCTTAAGTACCTGGCAGCTTCAACAACTGAGTGTTAAATAAATCGTTTTATCAATATGACAAGTAATTCTCAGGCTAAATGGAGCAGTCTGATTGGCTGGTTTTTGGTCGGGATTTGACAGTGTGGACCATTGCCACAGAAACGGTCCGTTTCGGTATTTTTTCTCTCTCCCGGGAAATCCAAGTTGATCGAATCTCAAAAAGTTTTAAAAAAGCGGAATTTAATTTTTTTCATCACAAAAGTACAATTATCATATTATGATTAAAGCAAGCGGAATTTAAAGTTTGCTGATGGAAGACGAAGATTACGGGTCTTCACCAAGGCGAGAAGTGTTGGATCGCTCAAAGAAACGATACCACACAATAAACAATTTACTAATCTCACTTGTTCGGGACCGTACGTACTGGGAAATATTTACCAGAATGGCCCTCGCGCTCGGTTAGTAAGAGGTAATCCATCTGTGCGGTAAAACCTTGCTATAGAAATGACAAGGAGAGAGCTTTTCTTAGTCTATGTGTGCGTACAAAAACGACCGAGGGTCAATATTCCCCAGTATTGCCCCCGAGTTCGGTTAGTAAGAGGTTTGCAGTGCGGTTAGAGGTACCATTACGTAAAATTAATTATCAATTTTTTGGTTTTTGTCAGTAAGATACCGTTGGACGAAACAGTCAGCGAATTAAGAAAAGAACTTGAGCAGTGTTTGATAAGCAACAAGGCAAAGAGAGAACAAGTTCTCAGTCTGGAGAAAGAATTGACAACTGTGAAAGATCAGCTCAAAGAACAAGAGACAAAAGCGCAAAGAATGGAAAGCATTGCTCAGGAACTTGAGGTAAAGCCTTCCGAAGCATTCATCCTCTCTTCGTCCCAATTGGTCACCCGTAGAATCATTCAAAAGAAGATGTAAGTGTTTGTCATTTTAAGAGAAACATGTTCTCCATTGACTTGGTGGCATGTTGGACGGTGAGTGTGTTCCAAATTTAAGAAGTAGAATAAATCAGTTCTTGCATTATTAACTTAGTAAAATCGTTTTTAAAATAAATTTTAAAGGTCAAGTCTCAAGATCTTGAGAGAAAATTTCAAGAAATGCAAAATGACAAGAAGGACCCAGGTAATTGTTTTTATTTGGTCATTTTGATTTGAATGCACTTCCTCTTTGTGTCCGCGGTATATCATCTTCCTGTGAACGACATTAAAAATATATATATTTTTCAACTTCAGACAGAGAACACCGACAAGCCCTCGAGGATTTGGAGGCAACAAGGCGAAATTTACAGGTACTGGGTTAGCAGTTTGTGGTTTTGTCTTTAAATTCTCATCGCAAAAGTTAATTTTCAGTGACGCTCTCTGCGGTGTTTCAGTGGGCGTTGCCAAGGCTCTCAATATTTTCCGCAGCTAAACGTTAGCAACAAATCAAAGCTACAATGATCAGAGAGGTTAAGCTTGCACTGCTTCTGGACAGAATTAATTTCTTTACATTGGACTTATTTTTGCATGCTTGTGTTCTTGTTTGCTTTCCAAGGAGTCTACCAGTCATCTTGATGCCGTTCTCAAAGAAAGAGAAGAATTGGAGCAAACGTGTGCTGAACTGAAGCAACAGATGGCTCAGGTGATTAATTTAATTAAAGGCATTTCTTTGAATTACAACACTTGGATAAAACGAGCACGAATCGTCAACCTCGCATCGAAAAGTCTGCCAATGTTTAATTATTATAGTCCAATTCTCCAATTAAATTAGCGAAGTTATGCTGATTTTAATAAATTACTGTTCACACCTGAAATCGAAAGATGAATGCAAAAATGCATTTATGGAGAATGGAGATTTTAAAATGTTCATAAGAGCATGCTCAAGAACCTCCTTGGAATAGTGACCCCAAGTACTGTGAATCACCTCGGTTAGTCACACCTGAAACTTGCTAAGGCCCTCCGCGTCGCGCTTTCCACTCGTGACGAAGCCCAAGGAGCGTTTGTTCTAGCTAAAGATAAAAAAAGTTCGAGCATGACTGAACGGATAAAATTTCTCAAAGATCTTATTTCAGTTTAGTGTCTTGTTCGTGTTTATTTTAGATGGTTGCAGAATACGATGAAGACAAAAGGACAAGCATAGAGAAGTAAGCAACTGGACTGGAAAAACCATTATAAACTTGATGCACACCTTCTTTGTCGAACATGCATTTTATTATATAGGTACTGATGAAATATTAGGATTTTCCCTCTTACGAAAAACTCATATCTTCACCGCGTGCCGTGAACATATGTTCACATGTGAGGATAAGGTGTCGTCATGTGTTTCCGTAGGGTTCCAAGCCAAAAAACTAACCATGTGACAAAAAGAGACTGTCATCAGATCGAGATGAGTACGAGTGCGAGAATCCACGCGAGGGTGCACCTGCAAACAAGAAAAGAATCTTTAGGGCAGCTAATTTGGTGTCCCTTACAGAGAAAAGTCTTGATTCCTTATTGCAAGATTACACAGTCACACAATCTGAACAAACTTAGGACGCGTTCTCCTTCGGTCGGACGCAATAAACAGAACATTACATGAATTCGAATTGTATCTTCTCGTGCTGATAGTATCTCTCATGAGTGAGCACAGGGAACGAGTGAGAGAAACGTGTACTATCTCCGCGCGACCATGTAATATCCTCTATGGGTTTGGTTTCATCCGAAATGCTCATTGGGAGGCTGGCAATCGAGTTCATGTCCACCTAATTTTGTTGCACAGCCATATGCGTCATATCGATTGGCACAGCAAAAAGATGAAAATGAAGAAAAAAGACCAAGAAAGTTGAACCCAAGGTCTTTCTTATTTTATCCTTTGTGGTAAGTAATGCGTATACATTTTTTCCCCAAGATGCAGAGAAGCTTGTCTTCAACTCCATGAGGATGCAAAGAACTTGTTAAGAAATCAACTGAATCAGGAGCACGAGCGGATAGTTCGAGAATTGAGGTATGCGCCTTATCAAGAGTAATTAATACCTATATTAGGTAACTAGGAATTAGGACCTTTCAAAAGTTTTCCTCGCTTAGTAATATTGCAAACTGCAAAGCAATTTTCTTCAAGTTATCCATTTACCCATGCGCAAAGTCCATAACCGTACACATGCTTTGATTGCTCTGGCAGTCCATGTAAGGACTTATGAGCGGTAAGTACTTCATACATTATGAGCAGTCATTAAACTCTCACTTGCTCAGCTTTCCTTGTTCATTTCTTTTCCGAACCCAAGTCCTAGAATTCAAATACGAAGTTAGTACCATCCCATAGACTCGATTTCAAAAAGAAGGGCAAGTGAACTTACTCTTTTGACTTATAACTTTTTATAGGCAGTAATAATGACTGCTGTCTTCTTCTCCTCGTTCGGTTCTTAAATGTACGGGAGCTAGAAATAAGCCGAGAAGGCTGTGATCTGATACACCCAACGGGCTAAACGAAACTGTGAAAAAAAGATACGAAAAGAAACAAAGGAATTTGTATCCGTTTTGTCTTCGTCCTAATGCAGAAAAGAATTGGAAGAAAATGGTGAAGAGCTTATCAGAATCAAGGAATGTTACGTACAGCTGAGTGAGGAGAGCCGCGGTTTGGAACAGAGACTAAAGGAAGAGTTTAAGAAAGAGAAAGAAATTTTGCTAGCGGAGGTAATATCGACTGCGGGAAGCCTAAAGCCCTGCGCACACGTGGAGACAAGAGCTTAGCAGTGCTCCTCGTGAGGCCAAAAATGTCAAACTTGTTGGGTATCTTCCTGACGCCCATGTCAGGCAAAAACCGCATCCACATCTTTCCGCACGCGTAACTAACGGCTCGGCTAACTGTCTCGTGAGGCGCTTTGCTCATCCCTTTCCTTTATGTGCAATCAGTTCAACATAGGGCCTAAGTTGAACGCTATTCTTAGTTCTGAGAATATTCTTCACCTTCAAGACGTCATTTCTTCTTTCTTTCTCAGTATTGTTGAGGGTTTATTTATTTATTTATTTATTTATTCAAACAACGACTTACGTTACATTGCGTTACATTACTTACAATAGCCCACTCTCGATTCGGTCCTAAACAAAAGTCATCATCTCGAGGCTCTGGGGAATAAATATTAGGATTTGTATAAGTTTATTCCCCAGAGCCTCGAGATGGTGCCTTTTGTTTAGGACTGAATTTTAATATATCGAAATTGGTCTATTACATTACAACAACAACAACAACAACAACAGCCACTGCAGTTACACACTACTTACTCAACTAATACACCAGTACAGCATAAGAGAAGGCTTCATGCAGTAATCTTAACTTGTGCTAAAACAGTCTTCCGTGTCCAAGAAATAGCAGACTTAATCTTTAGTAAAATGCCGGGGCAGAGAAGCGAAAGCTAAGGGTGATTATATCTTTTTATTAAATTTCCGACCTCCGATATTACGTTTGTAACTTTCTGATTGGTTCACTCGATCTCGGTTATCAGCTCATATACCGTATGACCAGAAACCCGTAAGGGTTGAAACGTGTAACGGCCGCTTGTGTTCTGGGAAGCAAGCTTCTGAATATTCAATTTGCAAAGTACCATATTTGGAACCACAAGAGCGAGGGGTTTCCAAATAATTATGGTACTTAGCACTGACACATTCAACCAATCAGTTCTCACTGAATATTCGGAAGCTGTGAACGCGCGTTACACCTTTCAACCCTTATGGGTTTCTGGTATGACCTAATATGGAAACTGAAAGTTTTGCCAAGCTGAAAAAATTGTGCGAGAAGCGAAATTTTCCGGGACAAAACATCTGACACGTTTAGAATTTGATGAAATTTTCATAAAACAATTATTCCGTTCGCGTTTATTCGATATGAGACTGGTTATAGCCAACTCGGCGCTACGCTGCACGTGCCTCGTTGGCATTTACCATTCCTGCATCCAGTGCGCGCTCGTGGAACATTTGTTGAATACTGGTATTCTTTGAGCTGAAAGCTCTGTTAGGACTGAGTTGCGAACGGAGAAACAAGATTACTCCAAGCTAGGAGCTTGGCAACGGGCCAAAATGTCCCTCTCCGTCCACAATGTCATGGTTCTTTCTCGTTAAGCAAGCTTCATTGTCTGTGTTGCTTCACAGAGCGATGCAAAATTAAAGAGTGAACAGCGGTCGTCCATAGAAAAGCAACATACAGAGAACCTGACCAAAGACCATGAGCAGTGGAAGAAACTGGAGACAGCGAGGATTCAAGATGAAGTTATGAAACAAAAAGAAGAGCTTTTAAAGGTTATTCGATTATGTTAGTTGTCTCATGAATATCATTCTTGGCATTTGTAATAGTATGGCTCTCCCTTTGTGATCTCGGAAAATGTTAAAGTGGCCATTGAAGCATATGGTAAGTCATGTGTATGTGGCTAGGGAAAATGTTCTTATTTCGAGGAAAAGTATGAGATTTTCCGCAATATCTTCGCCAGGGATTGTATCCTGTGGAAATGCCTCGGAAGAAAGAAGGACTTCCTTAATTTTCTGTGACTCAAGACCATCGCTTAAAATGACGGCTGCAAAATCTTCCTGACTTGGCCAATAAACCATGCTAACACCCGTTAAGTAAAAAAACATATGTTTTTATACTCGGTGGTTTTCAAGACATAAATTTTTGGAGCCGTGAAAAGAAGTGAAAATGCAGTCTTGAAAAACCCATTTGAAGTAGGTAAGAAATTACATGTGGAGACAAACCAATATTATTTGATGATCAGAGAGCATCATTCTGAGTTCCAATCCAACTCCCGAGCCACTGGACCTTGCCGCCTGTTTGATTTTTTGAAACTCAGTACTGGCCGTTTTTATACTGGAGACGAATAATCCGTCCAGACGAATTATGCGTCTCTCGTGTTATTCCTCCAGTTTAAAGACGGGACGAACTACATTATATTTGACGCATTATCCGTCTGGACGAATAATCTTCCGTTGTTAGTCGTTCAAGATGTCATTCGAGATATTTCGTCCAGACGGATAATGCGTCTGTAGTATAAAACTAGACTCCTACGCAGCCGTTCTTTGTGTGGTCACGCAACGCTCCTCCCACAATGTGGGGAGGAGCGTTTCGTGACCACACAAAGAACGGCTGCGTAGGAGACTAGTATAAAACCGGCCAATGCCACTTTTGTCGTAGAAGTTTTACAGCTGTATTCTTCGGCTTTCTGTCATCAGGACTTTGAAGACGAGAAAACCAGATCGATAGAGGAAGCGGTTGCAAGAGCTCGCAAGGAATGGCAAGACCAACGACTGTCAGATATCGATGATCAGATTGCTGCAGCGAGAAAGGAATGGCTGAGGAAACACAATGACGAGTTAGAGAAGCGATTGTCCAACGCTATTGAGGAAGTAAGACGAATCTGGGAAGAGGAACAAACACAGAAAGCAAAAGAGGTAGCTGTTATTATTGTTTCTTCCCGTTCATGAAAAGACGATGGAAATGTAAGTGCGACTTGACCCTCAACTGACGAGCAGATTGTTCCATTTGGCCATTTATTTGTTTAAAGGAACAAAACAAATTACATGCTTGAAAAAAATCAAGCCACCAAGTTGAAGTACTAGAAAGTTGCATTTAATAATAGTGTATGAATGTAAATACTTTTCGCCAATTCTTCAGCTAAAATATAACGTGCAACCCGATTGGTCCAACCAAATTATTACAGTCCATTTGATTGGACAATTCAAACCGTGAAGTGATACGATATCATTTCACTGCAGTGAAATGACATATCACTTCACGGGTATCATTTTTAGTCACGGCTTTATCACACTGATATCCACACATAATA
This sequence comes from Montipora foliosa, assembly GCF_036669935.1. NCBI lineage: Eukaryota > Metazoa > Cnidaria > Anthozoa > Scleractinia > Acroporidae > Montipora > Montipora foliosa. The sequence continues at coordinate 51,227,737 of NC_090874.1, read as the reverse complement.
TGTAATAAAATGAGATACAGCACGACTCGGGAATCGAACCCGGGCCACATTGGTGGAAGGCGAGTGCTCTCACCTCTACGCCATCCCTGCACTCCTACGCTAAATCCTTATTGACTAAGGACGCAAGCATTTCTCGGTCAATCCTGCCTTTTAAGAGGGCAAAGTTATTTGACCCCTTGTGCTAAGCTTGCATTATTTTCGCTTCTGATTGGGTAAACAATGATCTGGTTTCCTGTTTGCTTGAAACGATTTGGAGCTATTGGTGAAAATGGAAGGAAGGCTCCAAGATTGTGATTTATCATTCAAAGATCTTTTGTAGACCTGTTAGGTTATGCCCCTTTCTTTTTTCTTCAGGAGATAGACAAAGTTCGTGCCGAATTAGAGAAGGCACACAAAGAGTCACGTGACCATCAAATCAACCAGGCCGTGGAATTGGCTCTGTCCCATGCCCACGCGGACTGGTTGAAGAATGGTGATGAAATCAGGCAAAGAGAGATAGATCAAGCCATTGAGGTGGCTACAACCAATGCCGTGGCAGAGGCTAAGGAAGAGTGGGAGCGAGAAATCAAATCACAAGTGAGAAATGATGCGAGTAGCTGCTCATTGAGCTGCACTTAAATACCGTTAGGCAGGAGAGGGGAGATTGTTGACTCAAAGCCCAACCGCACCAGAATCGAGGGATCCGGCGAGCGGATACACAGCAATATTTCTAGTAACAAAAGCAAAGTGAAATATGCCTTTATTCAGTTGAAAATTATCAGCCTAGAACGCCATAAGGTTTAGCATACTACGCTCTGAACTAATTCCCGCTCACTGCTGATTTCCAGGGGAGAACTTTTATGAACGCCCTCATTTATTATAAAGGTAGCAGTGAATTTTAAGACATTTAGGAGTAGTTTCGATAGTAGCCCGAGCATATACACAAAAAACCCGATTGCCTCTTCGCACATTTATTAGGGAGAAATTCACGATCTCCTTTTCAACAAATGCAAGAATGCAACATTTTGACATTTCCGTCCTGACAGCAGAGAGGGAGTTTGTTTAATTGAGCTTATTTTAATGACCTCCTACGAGTCGCCTGTGGCTCATTATTTGAGCATTCGAACTACAGTCCCGGACGAAATTGTTGAAAGACTTTACAATACCTTGCCCTTCCACAATGTAGTTTTGGCGAATGGGCTTAGAAAATCACGTTAAAACAACATTGTGAGGGGAGAGTGAGCTGCGAAAGCTTCAGATCTGTATGGTCGTGTACTGTTCCAACGAATTTTGTCACAGACAGTAGCAATAGACCAATTCGGCTAACTCAATGTCGTACCCAATTCAGGTCCTTTGGGAATAAAACGTTTTGTTCCAAATATTTCCATATGAATGCTACATTATCATGCAAATACAATTCACCAAGAATCTTAACCCCGAGCTCAAGAGATTTGAATTGGGTACAACATTGCATTAGCCGAATTGGGCTATCCGAAGGTCGCAGGTTCAACTCCTGCAAAGGAAAACTCCCATTTTTCTTCAATAATTCTCATGCTTAACTTAATTTTTTTTTCAGATCCGAAGAATTTGCGTAGTATTCCTTACTCAAGTATTCCGTAGAAAACCGATAGGAACTGGAAACTGATCAATTTTGCAAAATTGTAGATAGCGTCAAACTAATACATCAGCAGTCATATTGACAGTGTAATCGGCTACTTCACCACTAAAAATTGACTTATGTATCATTTTTTTTAAGGACAACGTATTGCAGGCTGCACTCGCCCAAGAAAGACGCCGTTGGCAGAAGGAAATGGAGTTGGAAAGAAGCAAAGCTGCAGAGGCTGCAGTGGCGATTGCTGAAGTGAAATGGTTGGAGGAAGAAGAGAGAAAAGTATCTGAAGCAATCGAACAAGCCTTGCAAGTGGCAAGAGGCAGTTGGAAAGAGGAGAAAGACAAGGATATTGGTAAGTATTAAATTTTCGACCTCGGATATTGCGTTTCTAGCTGTCTGATTGGTTCACTCAGTCTTGGTTATCAGCTCATGTCCCGTATGAACTAATATGAAAAGTGAAAGCTGGAAATTCATTGGCTTTAACTTTCCAATGTCCAAGCGATCAGAATTTAATAAAACAATTATTTCATTCGTGCTTCAACTCGACGCTACACGCATCGTTCAACTTGGCTATTCACCATCTTTCATCCAATGCGAGCTCGTGGAATAATTGTTAAATAAATGGTTTTAATTGAGCAACGATTTTTGAGATTGCTCTGCTGTGTTCGATGATGGGCGCAAACTCCTCGCGCCTCATTCACGGGCATCAGAGGTGAACTAAGTTACAGGAGGGTCAGCAATTTCAACATACATACAACTTCTAATATAAAACTAAATATAACTGACGAAATGCACATATACGATGTAGGGAGCTATTGTACATATTGCATATAGATTTCTTACATTGTATTTGTAGTTGCAATTTTCATAGCAGGCGAAGAGCCACTTTAACTTGTGGAAATACTACTATTAACGTCATCATCATCATCATCATCATCATCATCGTCACTAAAATCCACTAAAATCAAATCTACGTTGTATCGGCTCTTGCTTAACACATTTAGTTTTTCAACTTGTAATTACGCCGATCAGATCAAGCCACTGATCCATCGTACACCGACAGGAAGATTGTCCACGGTTGCTTGCTTCAAAACTCCACTACTGTTAACCATTTGACTCGTAGGAGTGATCGGCACGTTAATTCTCTTCACAATTTCAGTCAAATGTCAGTCAAAAAGTTATTGACAATGAAGAATATTATCAGCTTAAGAGGTGTGATTTTGATACAACACCAAATTCTCTTGACCATGCTACAAAGAAATCGATGGTGCCAGTCAGGAGAATGAACGTTTTGATCGTGGGAATGAAAGGGTGAATTGCGACTTGGTCGCTTAGCGCCTGCTGCATCTGCTTTTTGTTATGAGTGGCTCGTTCGACTATCAGTGTCTGTTCTGATTGGCCAAGGAGATTAATGTGGTTTCTGTACATTTAAAATTGTCGTTTAAACGCTCTTCAAACTCCCTGTGTGTTTTGTGCGCAGCTGCGGCGGTGGAAATTGCGCGGCACGAGTGGAACTCCAGAAAGAAAGATGAAGTCGACCTGGCTTTGGAAACAACGAGCTCTCAACTGGTAAAGCAGTTCGAAAAACAAAGGAAAGAAGCGGTGGAAAAGGCTGTCGGCGAGGCTAGGGTTTGTATCAGTCATTAGAACCTTTTTGATTTAAGCTCTGATGGTTTACCGGGGCCCATCAGGTCACTTTTCTGGCTTATTCATGGCATTCGTTTTAGGGTCGCAGAAAATTTCAAAGTGGACACAAAAAATTCACTTGAGAAAAATGGAGAACCTTAAACAGAGTTGAATTGGGTACCTAGCTCGGAAGGCAAATAGAGGCAGTGGCCAGCGCAGGATTGGTACCCGGCGCATGCAAATTTGATACCCTCTAGTAGATTTGTTCCAGCGTTCTACGCCAATTAACAGTCAACCTAATTTCTGGCATTTTCTGTAAATTGGGATAAATCTTGCGAATGGTACATGCAGTTTACTCAGTTTGTGATTTTTCATACCAGTTTGCATTTTCCGTGACCTCGGAAAGATCTATGAAAATTAAAATGGACTAAATATAACAGAAGGGTAACGCATCCTTTGAATCTTGAAAATCCTCAACTGCTTTAGGGGGATCAGCTGGCCCCTTTCCTTTCACTTTGGCCAAACGAGTGCCAAGCTAATAAGTGACTGCAGGGATATCGAATTACGAATAAGAGATATTAGATGGGGTCATGTTTAATTTTATGTCCCTAAATTGTAAGATGTTTGTCAACGGAAAGACACACATGAATATATGACAACCAAATGGAACTCGGAAAAAAATCCAACTCCCAGATGGGCTACACCCTCCGGGACTCGGAGTTTTTCTCATTTTGATCTGGTTGTCATATATTCCTGTCTTTCATTCATAACTTGACGTATTTCTCACAGTTGATCAACGGAGAAGACGCTCTTCTTTTTGTCTTTGCTTCTAGCTGCAGTGGGAAAAACGTTTGGCAGACCAGAAACGATCAGAAACGGAATCGTTGAGGAAGCAAATCTTCCGAGAATTCGAGGAGCAGAAAAAGGTGGAAATCATGGAAACCTTAGAGGAGGCAAAGGAGGTGTGGGCAGAAGAAGCCGAGGAACAAAAGCGAGAAGAAGTAAATGAGGCGGTGGCTTATCTTGAAGCTGAGTACGCCAAGAGTTTAGACGAGTTTAAACACAAAGAGCTGAAGGAGGCGCTTGAACATGCGAGAAAACAGTGGACTGCAGAGGAACTATCGCATCGGGAGGAGATTGTTCAGGTACTTTAGATTCGAAAGGGGAGGTGATTTCAGGATTGGCTCGATTGTGTCGTGCTTTGCTGTCAGACTTTCTCATTGAATCAGTTGCGAAGGAAAAATAAGGCAAGGATAAAAATCACTTTCATCGATTAATTTGAAACGTGATAAGATTATTCAAAAATGCCATGGTTGTGTGTATGTATGGCAGCTGGTCGCACGACAGGCTTTGATATATTGCGTTATAGCACTAAAATTAGTTTGCTATTTAAATTTGTTTCAAATTCACGCAACGTAATTTCCAAGTTTTACAAATAGTGGGTTTTAGAGTGCAAGCGCTCTCCCCCTTCGTTGCTATCTGCTTGCACGCTTTTACCGCACTTAGCTCACAACTCAGCAGGTCATTGGATTAAGTTCGTCTAGTTTAACGGCAGTAAGTTGAGTGACGTCTGATTGCCTAGCTCACCTGCACAGAAATGTTCATTATTCATTTCATTACATCGTCCTGGAAGAATGAATATTTTGTTTGTAATTTCAGGCTCGGTTGTCTGCGGCGCGCGAGGACTGGCGCCGTGAAATGGCCCAGTCTTCGCAAGTTGAAATTGATCGCGCTTTGTCCACTGCTCGAGAAGCCTGGGCAGAAAACCTTAAAGATGAACTGGAGAAGCATGCCAATCAAGTAGAAAACAGTCTTAGAGAAAAATTGCAATCCAAGCATGACGAAGAGAAACGACAACTTGTGGACGATACACTCGGGGAAGCGCAGGCTAAATTTAAGGCTGAAAAGAGGAAACTAGAAGAAGAGCTTGAACGAAGAAAGGTGAAACGGCGTCACTTTTGAAAAACTGACACAATGCAACAGTTTGACTTTGCGATTATCCTAATGCATTACTGATTAGTCATTAATCCATGTTAAGAAAACAGTGGCTAAGGTGTCACTTATTGTTTACCTCTGCTTGAGTCGAAAGTACTTAGAGCGGTTTTCAATTGAGTGTCGAAAGTAATTAGATCATTGCTTTGGTTTATGATTACTTCACTCAGTGATTGGTTCAAAGTTCTCGCACCAAGTTTCCCAACCAATCAAAGGTGAAACCAAAACCAATCGTCGCTCGCACGTGCACATTTTCCTGCGCTTTGTGTCGGCTACATGTAATTCGAGTTTTTGATTGGTTTACTGGATTGTCTCCGTCCTTTTTGATTGTCCAAAGTAATTACTCTGGTTTTGGTTTTACGACACTCAATTGAAACTCGCTCTAACTGATGAGATTGTTTATTCGATCCGCATCAGCAACCCTTTTTATGCCCTCCGCTAACAAATCCACCCTATCTTCCACTATTCACAGGCTGACGAAATGTGTGCACAGTGGGAAGAGGAGAAAACCCACCTGGCGCAAGAACATCAGAATCAATTGGAGCGCATGCGCAGTGAACATAACTCCAAACTGAAAGAACAACGATCACAGATAGAGCGAGACCTAAGTACGAGAATGAACAGTGAGTTGCTGAAGGCAAGAAGCGGCTGGAACAAGGAACAGCAATTGGCGAGGTGGGAATTGCAACTGAGATAACTTTAATACTGATCGCATATGAATATTTATTATTATGAATATGCGCGGCCAAATGACAAACTGGCCTCTGTAAAACGGGCCTTTTTGCGGGCCAAACGGGAAATGTGTGGGCTGAAAATACATTTGCCGTCCTGATACTGATTGGCTGCAGAGATGTCAAACAACTTCGCTTGGCCAATGAGATTGTCCTATTCCTTCTACATTTGGTCTACAACCCGCACTTCAAATATATACATTCCTTTCATTCTCACAACCTTTGCTTGTATACACTGAGGGACATTTCCATAGGTCACTTCGGAAAATACCATAATACTCTTTGTTTGTCCCCCCAAATTTTGAATAAGCATTTTTGTTTTCTCTTGGGACCATTGTAAGTCCCAAGAGAAACTGTAAACAATGCTTATGCAAAATTTGGGGGGACAAACAAAGAGTATTATGGTATTTCCAAAGTGGCCTATACCATAGTTTCATGCTACATCTCTGTTAAACAATTTTTTCATGTTACATCATTTGCACCCTCGCTCCGCTCGGGCGCAAATGATGCTACTCAGGCCACAAATAAACTATATGCCCTCCAAAAGTCATCTGATTGTCCTATTAAAAAATGGATCATGAGATAATGCATTTCTGGTATTTTGATTGGCTTAACCATCATGATATATGAGCTATTATACCATGCTCTACAAATATTAGTAACTTCACACATCCGTTTTCTTGTATATACAAATAAAGAAGGGTAGAGTTATCCATAATTTTTGAGCTTTTGTAATAAAACAATTATTCCACTCCCGCTTGTTGGATATGAGATGATTATAGCCAAATCGGCGCTACGCTCCTCATTGGTTATCTATCATCTCATATCCAACGCGCGCTTGTGGGATAATTGTTAAATATATATTGTCGTATATATATATATATATATATAACTGAATAAATGTTTTGAAAGAAAAAAAATCCCGCTCAGGGCAAATTTTCTTTCAAAACATTTATTCAGTTAAAAATATGATTATTTGGGGTGTGCATTGTCAGGGTTCCTCTCCTACACTTTCTCTAAAATTAAAATTAGCCTGTATCCTTCTAGGATCCTTCCTTGTCATCCGCTAAGTTGACTACGGTCGTGCATCATTAACTTGATCCTTAGTTGGGTTTCAAGTGAAGTTATAGGCTCCCCTACCTTGTCACCTTGAAAGAAAATTTCCCGGGAGGCCCACGCCTTAACCACGTAAATCACCTCTTCGATGGCTGTGTTGCCAGCATGGTTGTCCTGGTGGTGTAGTGGTGATCACACCCGACTAGTAATGGGGGGACGTGGGTTCAAATCCCGCTCAGGGCAAATTTTCTTTCAAAACATTTATTCAGTTAAAAATATGATTATTTGGGGTGTGCATTGTCAGGGTTCCTCTCCTACACTTTCTCTCTCTCTCTCTCTCTCTCTCTCTCTCTCTCTCTCTCTCTCTATATATATATATATATATATATATATATATATATATATATATATATATTGAAATGTGTAAAATCATTGAAGCGCTAGAAATCCGCAAGCATGAGAACCTCATGAATGGTTGCAATGGACGAGCTCTAAATCTAGATTAACACCATCAAATTAATGAGCCTTGACTTTCCACCATTGTTCTAAGTTTTTTACATAAAGCAATCTTGTACTCATAATCTTCATTCACTGACGAAGCTCTAAACGGCGAAACGTTTGAAGTATAAAACCGATTAGAAACACATATGCCTCAAGAAGTTATTTCCTTATTACATATATATATATATATATATATAAAACCGATTTATATAAAACCGATATATATATATATATATATATATATATATATATGTACAATCTGCATGAATCATAGTGACTAACTCTATCCCAAGGACAGGTTACTAAGATCCACTAATTGTGATGGCAATGGCACCTGGAGATTAACAGAAACTTTCTATTAAATAGAAAGAGCCAACATTGGAGTGTAAATTTAAGAAATCTTGCTTGTAAATGATCATCAGGTTGTCCACTTGACTCGGTCAGAAAGAATAGCGCCATTTCCAATTTTGTTTCTCAAAAAATGAAAAGAACAACCAATTACCTTATCATGACAAGTTCACCCCTAGGCTCGCAATGAAAAAAAAAAAAGAAACTAAACCTGAATTCAGAGAAGGCCTGTTGCATGCAACCCCACCCAGACAACCCTCTCCTTATGGGCAAATATGATTGAGCCGTTAATGGTCATGCGTGTGGTTTTTTCAGAGTTCAGCTGGAAAACCAGTATGAACAGAAAACGAGGCAAGCGCTAGAAAAGGCCAGAGTTCAATGGGAAGAACACCAACGGCAAGAAACCAACAGACAATGCGAAGACGCAATGAAAAGAGAACAGGAATTGTGGACGAACGAGAAACGAGAAAATCGGTCTGCGCTTGAAAAAGTGACTCGTGAGCTTACAGCAGTCAAGAAGGAATATGGATCTATCATAGAGAAGCTTAAGAGAGAACTGGGGGAAGAAAAAAGGAAATCGCAGGATCGATGCCAGCGAAAACATTCCAAGACCGATACAGCCCAAGTAAATGAACTTCATGTTTTAATTAACTGAGTTGTGCATTACCCCGTCACACAACCATTTCCTCCGTGCCTTGCGTGACGACCTTAATATGTACGTGACTTGTTCTGACAGTTGTCTTCTGCCATGGATAGCATTTTTACTGTAAAATTAAGAGGCGTGGTCGTAAGGAAGGGCTATTTTTTAAACTACTTTCACTCCCTTACGGCGTTGATACGATCAGGGTGTCAAGTTCCTATTTTTCGTGGTCATGCCTACTTCTTCTTTCCCCTCCCCCCTCTCCTTTTTTTGGTTCATGCTGTACAAAGATCTTCATGCCAGTTAACAAAGAGATTTCAGGTATAGCCTTAATCTTAGTAGACCCGGTAACACATTTCATTTTTTTGGGAAAAATGTACTAAGGGGCATGGTCCCTGTGAGAGAGAGAATTTCTTTTTAATTTGCGAGATTTTTATTATTCAAGCTGATTTCAAGAAAACGTAACTGGTGCTGAGTTCTTGGAAACCTCAAATATAGTGTTGGGGACCTGTTGCATTTGAAGCTGTTGAATTTTAACAATGCTGTACCTGTCGGGTGTTATGAAGGTGAATGTTAAGTCATGGAAAGATAACTGACAGTTGAATCTTAAATTTCAGTTTGAAATTAAATATGGAACACAATATTTGTCAAACTGTTTTGCATAACATTTTTTATCATAAGTTTCAAGGATGAAACGGAAGGTAGTGAAGATCGTAGGGTGGTTGTGTGGGAGGCGATATGCTGTGAAATCTCCTATTTTTCTCCTATTTTTTCACGTTTTTTTCCAATTTTTTCCCTATTGTTCGATTTCCTATCTTCTTGAGCTGATGTGCTGCTTGACACCCTGCACGTTTCTGTGGTAATTTTATGGCTGATTTACGCCTAAGTATAAGTAACATGCGCGGGCGCATTGCGTTGTTGTTGTTGTTTAGTGTCTGTTGTGATAGCCAAAGGTTCTAATTATAAAAAACGTTATTGTTTGTGAGATGAAAGGAAGGGGACACTTGTGAAATCATACACAACGTGCATCTCGTTATCCTGCATTTCTGGACATATCGCACCTTCAGGGGAGAGGGTGAGTATTCCCCAAGCCGATGCAGGTAATCTACCCTCTCATTTACTTTCATTGACAATATAGACTGTGTGCTTCGTGCGTGTTGCTTGTGAGATGAAACAGAAAGGGGTCACATTGTGAAGTCAAACATAACGTGCCTCTCGTTATCCTCGTTATCATGCATTTCTGGACACCTCGCACATGTGGGGGAGGGAGTGAATATTCCTCAAGCAGTTGCAGGTAACCCACCCTCTCATTCTTTTGCATTGTGTTTATAGACTGCGTCTCAAGTGGACAGTGGTAGCGACTTAAGTTTCAGCAGTGTCGACAACGTTCCCGTTACGCGTGGACTTGAGGAGCTTCGTGGCCATTACCTGGACACCATCGCTAGGATAAGAAGTGATGTATTGGATCATGTTAACCAGACAAAGGCTTCTGCAGCAAAAAAGATCAGGTATAGATTACATGTTTATAGTTTCTACGCACGAGAGAATTATTTTTGCTGAATATCTTTGCATCTTCCATGTCACGGTATGTTCCAGTGTCTGTCTAGTTTATTTTTTTGATTTGCGTTTCAGAACTCTATTCTATAGAAAACTCTGTATACCCCATTAAATTGACCATTTTCAAATTGCTCCAATCTCCCTCCCAAAGCTTTTTTTATTGAAACAGGATCCGCTTGGTCAGAAGCCGTTTCATGCCATTTCTAAATTCATCCAACTGAGCCTTACAATGACTTAAAATAGCTGACGCTTTAAAATTTGGCCGATCCGCAACGTGCAGTTGACCTCTTCCATATCTGCCCATAAGTTTTATTTCAAGTGTGAACGACAATTTTCAAGGGAGACTCGCTTAAGTGTCTTAGACAGCCTCCACAAACGTTTCGAAATATGGTAATGGCCTATTTACACACAGAAAAGTCGTAGTTGTGGCATTTCAAAGACCCCATAAATTAAAGAAACCCCTGCAGAAAATTCTACCTCCTCACATGAGTGACCAGTATGAGAATTCTTCTAACAATTTCAATGAAATGCCAGTCACACTGGTATTGAGAGTGAAGATTGTTATCAGCTAAGAGGTGTGATCTTGGTATAACACTAAATTCTCATGACTAACTAACTAAGAAATATATGGCACTAGTTAGGAGACTTACGGTTTCGATCTTGGGAATAAAAAGGGTTAAGTGCATGCCCTTACTGTCTGTCTGTCTTTCTCTTTGTTTGACTTTTTTTTATTCGATTTCCAGCTTTTCTACTGTATATCTGTTGCAAATTCCGTCTATCCCATTAGGTCTGAAGTGTTGAAAGAGCGACACTCTACAGCCAAGAAGCTTCGTAAGTACTATCTACAGTGTCTCAAGCAACTTCTTGAGGAAGATCGCGTCGCGCTCGAAGGCAACACTTCCCCATCCAGCAATGAAGACAAATTGAACAGGATGGCTGAAGCTTTGAGGGCATTCAGTCCCGAGAGGGACTCTTCTGGTGAGTTTGTACCTTGATACTTCATGTATCCCTTATTGACTATTACTGTATAATATTCATTAATAAAAGCTGGATCATTGGATAGAGCGGTTTTCAATTGAGTGTCGAAAGTAATTAGCGAATTGCTTTGGTTTAGGATTACTTCACTCAGTGATTGGTTCAAAGTTCTCGCGCCACTTTTTCAACCAGTCAGAAGTGAAACCAAAACCAATCGTGGCTCGCGTGTGCACATTTTCCTGCGCTTTGTGTCGGCTGCGTGTCCTTTTTGATTGGCCAAAGCAATTACTTTGGTTTTGGTTTTACGACACTAACTTGAAAACCGCTCTAATGCAATTCAAGAGTTTTCATTGGCTTAGCCATGATTATGGTATATCAGCAATTATTAAATTCTCATCCTCGGATAATGCATTTCGCGTGATCGGATTGGTTCACTCAATCTCGGTTATCAGCGCATATACCTTAGTTTGACCTTATATGGTAAATGATTGCGATAAGCGTTACTAAACTAAAACTTTTTTCGCCGGAAAGCGAAATTTCTCTTTGAATAAAGCCAAAAAAGAAAAAAAAACCTTTTTTGCGGAAAGTTTGGATCAATTCCGACGTTTAGAAGTACGCGAAAAGGCAAGAAATGTTTTTGTGATGAGCGTACGTCTGTCCGACTACAAGGTATTACATGATTTCGCTCGGATTTTCTCGCTTTTTTCGCTCGTATTTCGTACTTCCAAATTTTTGGAGTTTAAGGAATTTAATAAAACAATTATTCCATTCGCGCTTGTTGGATATGAGACTGGTTATAGCCAACTCGGCGCTACGCGCCTCGTTGGCTATTTACCATCTCATATCCAACGCGCGCTCATGGAATAATTGTTAAATATACCATGCTCTGGAAAATGGTAAGCGCGGGCGTCATTTTTGGGGCATTTTTATTTTCATTTACGTTTTGGGGGCGTTTTTTTAATAAAACAATTATTCCACTTGCGCTTGTTGGATATGAGGTGATTATAGCCAACTCGGCGCTAAGCGCCTCGTGGGCTATGTATTATCTCATATCCAACGCGCGCTCGCGGAATAATTCTTAAATACACAATAATACGCGATACATAAAGTACTTAACGGTGGTCAGCTTGATTTGTCAGCTTGTGGACTGTTTTAATGAGAAGACCGTTTCCAGGTCGACCACATATGCTGAATAACTTCTCACAGAGCTGTGTGAGTTATGTTTCTACGGTTTTTTGTCGTTATCCGAGAAGACTTGGTCTTACCACCTGCAAGTGAAATAACAAAGGAAACATTTCTCCGTAGTTATAGTTATGGGTATAGTAGCCGGCTGGGGTTCGTACCCGCTCCATCCTTCAGGAAAGTCTATTACAGGCTCTCGACTGAGCCAACTGGTAATTGTTACGTACTGATTACCTTAAGCGTTGAAGTGACGCCCAACTGAGGTCTTTGCGTGACATGTGTGACACAAAGACATGATAAAATACACACTGCGTAGCGCTAAGGAAGTGTTTTGTCCTTAGGACAGTCTTCTCACCAACTGGATGCCGTTAATAGCTTAAATTCACCTCGTTCCGGCATCTTAAAAGTGCTGCAAACTTCTAGCGAATCCGACATCCGGGAGATTGCATCACCATCGACAGTAAGGACTGCGGGGAGACCTCGTGACAGTGGTCCTGATGGAGCCAGCGATACAGGGCCAATCACGGCCAAAGAGAGAGAATTTAGCCCTATGATAGATCAGAGGTTAACTACAGCGACAGCGGGTGGCTTTGGCTATGGTCAGCAAAACCAGGACCACTTTATCCCGGAAAAGGACTTGGGAGGTGTGATCTCTGAAAAGACGGAATGTATTTCGTCCAGAGACGTGTCGGTGGAAACAAAGGCTTATAACATGTCGAATCCTGAACTCAAGCATTCTGTAGTCCGAAGCAATACCCGGAACGAACATGAACGTGTTTCCGTAATGTTAGATGATAAAGAAAGATGTGACGCCGCACCTTTTCAACCTGAAATTGCTCGGAGCCAAAAGCCGCTTCGGCTTCCGTCATACAAGAGGAGTGCACCTTCGCCGGCTTTTTCCGTCAAGTCGTATGAATCTGATCAGTACAATGAGCTTCCTACTGTTATACATGTATCGCAGAAAGAGTCTACCTCCTCCAAAGTCGGTTACAAGGGCATTGCTGCTCAACCAACAGAAGATGTAGCAACTCTTGCTCCTATGTCTGACATGCGCACTCGATTATCTTTAGAAAATAGGGTAACACAACCTGTAACACACAGCAAAAGGCATAACAGCTCCCCTGGGGTACCCTCAAAGTCGCACGTGGATGTCAAGCTGAAACGGGGCATAAAATCTTGATGCTCTGTGTTGTAGCCTTTCCTAGAACTGTCGTCGTCTAAGTAAAGAGAAAGTTAAGCTTAGCCAGTGCGAAAATCTGCGCAATTCAACCCTTCGTTTCCATTTTTAATCATCAGCCATCCCTTCAGACCCTCCACCACCAATTACTGTGCGGAACAACGTGGGGGGAACCTTGGCTTCCTTGCGCAAGTCTTTGTACCACGGTTCAAATTTGAAGGAAATAGTTAACTGGTGTCACTTTTTGGAAAGGAAACGAGAACAAAGTGTTGAATGCCGGGAGTTCTTAGCTTCGATGTACAAAATAGATGCGGCGACAAAAGTGAAAAAGACAGTAGTTACATTCTAATACCGTGTTTGGCGTGAAATGTGTTCGTTTAAAGCCTGTTTGAAAACATGATTTCTCCCAGGAGCCCAAATTTCTCGCCATAATTAGCATTTATTTGCAAGTAGAATGCGAGGATTAACTTCCTCTGTTAATTGGCTGCTTGCTTTTCTGGTAAAGAGAGTCAAATGTTTTAGCAAGTGTGTTGGATACTTAGAATCAAAACCTTAACTTTCAACCATGTGAGCGAAAATCTCCTGAGAAACAGGTATCACCAACTTCAATACTTCCTCTCCATCATGTTGGTGGACTATGAACAAAAGAAGCTAATGAGAGATTTCTTGTTTTTGGCCCCGACATGGCGGCTGCGGTCTCTCGTGAAAGGAAAGGATAGGTCATTTTACAGCTGCTTTCTTTTTTCAGTATCCTGTCCAATGAATCGCAAGCAGGCTGTAGGTGACCTTGTAATGCTTTAGACCTGACGCCCTCTGTTTTGTAGGGAATGCTGTTTTAATGCTGCGTACTTTGAATTGACAAGAGAAAAGAACTGAGGTCTTTTTCATTAAAAGGCCAGGGGGTTGCCCACACAACTGTAGACTGGTGGATTATCCAGAATCAGGAGCCCATGACTGGGAGCCTCCAAATGCATTATGTCCTTGCGTCAACCTTTGCGCGTATCTTTCAATATTTAGAACTAATCCTTCAGTAGGAAACTCACATTTACAACAATTTACATCAATTTGCACAATTTGCATACATTGTTTTTGCTATTTTTGTCTTTGTTCCACATTAACTTTATTCTGATTGGCCATTCTAAATGGTGTGTGCAGAGCCGAAGAACTCGTGGCGTTCTAAAAACAGAAAGATACGAGCAAAGGTTGACTCATAGGGCTTGTATAGGAGAGGCAAGCTCCTACTCATGGGCTCCTTCCAGAATCATTTTCAATTTCTTAGCACATAGGGGCAAAATTACTGAATGCTGAGGGCTTTTTTTTTCTTAATCACGAGAATACTTTTGTTAATCAAGAGGTCATTATTACTTGAGTCTGATTGGTTAACAGTTGCTTATCCAGAGCAAGCGAAATTACAAGAGAACTGACTCTGATTAAACTGCGTTTTGTCCACATATCACAAAATACATTTTAAGCGCTATTTCTGTGGAAAGCAATGATTTAACTTGATCCGAATGAAAACGTGTTGATTAAGTTGATTGTCATTTGTCGCGGCATAGACCAATTCGGCTAACTCAATGTTGTACCCAATTCAGGTCCTTTGGGAATAAAACGTTTTGTTCCAAATATTTCCACGTGAATGCTACATGCAAGTGCAATACACAAAGAATCTTAACCCCCAGAGATTTGGATTGGGTACAACATTGCGTTAGCCGAATTGGCCGTCTATTGAACGGGCTTCCCTCAATAATTTTGCCCTTAATGTGATATTATACTTGTAATCGCAATGTGCCCTCGTGTTAGTCCCGATTTTGTGATGGAGCAGCTCTCGTAACGTATAACGTGATTGGTTCGCTACCCTAGCGCAAAACAAAAGACTAAACAATGACTTAGACTTAAAAGCAATAGAAGCTGCTTACAATACCAAACAATAGCAGGTTACGAGAGCTGCTACACTACGATTTTGTGAAAACTTTGAAAATAATCCTTGAATACCCTCGGGCCCTTGCGATTGCATATACAAAACAAACATGTGTGTATGCTCGCCAAGGTCACCTTATTCCAAAATGTGTTTCCGGTAAATGAGAGCATTTGTTATTTCTTCAATAATGTGTGATGAATTTACATGTGTTAATTGCGAAAAGACAAGGCAACAAGTACTGCACATTGCAATAAATCTCAGAAACTATATCTTGTTGGCACTTCAAACAACAGGAAAAAAAAATCCGTTTGTTGAACGATTCGTGAACACGCATGAAACAAGCAAACAGTTCAACCTTATCATCATCAGATGTTCGTCCTGAAGTCTCTTGCGCTTGCATAGTTGATATTTATAGTTTCTTTGTCCTCTTGCTCAATGTGTTTCTGATTCATTGGTTTTGCTCAATTGCTTTCTTTGTCTGAAAGTGTTTCATCCACCCACGCCCGGGTTGCTCAAAGCATGGATAGCGCTTGCCAGCGTTAAATGCTATGGAAACCTATCGGTTTTGATACCTCCTATATCCAACGGTTCAAACCAAGCTTCGAGCAACCGGCCCCAGAAGTTGTCTTCCTGGCAAACTCTGAAATTTGAAATGTCTTGTTGGGGCGGATTAATACACCTTTTTCCAAAATGACCGTCATTTAAATATTCTCAAAATTCAAAAGAATATTTTGCCTTGAACGAGGCATCAAGGTCTGATTTGAATGAAAACAAAAGAATATCTGAATGCAGCCACGTTGGAAAAAGGTGTATGAACGTCGCACAATGATTAATCAAGTTTGCCCAGATTAGCCTTACTCCGGACTTGTCAAAAGACTGAAAAAGAAAAACTCAGTATGTCTGTGTGTTTCATCTCTTTCATTCTCAAGGGTAGTCTTTTCATGAAACTTGTGTTTTAAATTGGTAACCATACGCAGAAGCACAACCCTTCGCAAGTGAAATTAAAACAAGTTTTTTTCCCGGTGAAACGATGAGTTTTCGTGAGTGGTGAAAAGTCCTCATTCATAATGGCGGCCAGATAAAATATTCTTTTGTTTTAATGCTAATAAACCTTTCTAACCTCGCTACGACGAGCAAATTTCAAAAGAATATTTGTTTCAAAATGAGGGCAGTAGGTCTAATTAACATAAAGACAAAGAATAGAAAAGTGGTCGCCATTTTTGAAAGTGGTCTACAACGGTCTTTTCTGCACCATCTTTTGCGTGATCCCACAGATGGAAGAGGTTTTTACGTTACGTCATCGACGTATGTTGGTGGATGAAAACATTAGCCCCCTTTGTTCGCCCACCAGCAATTGTACATTGCAGTATTGTTATCTGTGTCTCTAGAGATTGGATGCAAACCACCCATTAAAACGTGACTTCAATGGAGAGAATGAAACAGATGCGTCATGATGCGCTACTTTCAGTCCGAAGAGGAGAACAATTACATTGAAACCGGTTGTTCGTTTGCGCGCCACTTGGCAATATTGTCAGGCGATGTCATGCAGTTTTTGATTGGCACTTTGCTCCGAGCAAGTTGAAGGTTCAGATTTCGCAACTTAATACTTACTGTTTAAGTCCAATGGTATACCTCAAACTGTAATTAAACTGTGAACCTTCTCCATTGATAACTTTCGTTCTTTGGAAGGCCCTTGAAATGGATTTGAAATCATTAATTTTTTCGAAGAAAATTTACGTGCGGAATCCAGAATAGACAGTATATGGTGGTTTGCAAACCAATCTCTAGAGACACAGATAACAGCGCTGCAATGTACAATTGTTGGAGCTAATGACACCAACATGGCATCGATGACGTAACGTGAAAACAACCCATTGGCGAACGGAGATGTTGTATTTATATGAAATGATCTTTCACGGTGTTCAGCGGAAAACCAGTTGCGCTTACTGCTAAGGAACTGTGGTCTTGAATTGATATTTCAACCACCTTACAGTCCTGAATTTAATTCTAGTGAGTTTTGTTTTAGGTCGATGAAAGCATATTTTGAGACAACACGAACACGTTTTCAATTGACTTGCGATAATTCAAGGTTTGCAGACAATCACGCCGGCGATGCATTGTGGATTTGTTATCTAAAAATTACTTTTTGCACAGCCTCGCGAATCCTATCCAATGGAAACTTCTTTTGCCGTAAAAGTTATATTGTAAAAAATAGATTTGAAGTTCACCTCTGGGAACGTAAACACCTATTTTAACTTGCAACTTCCTCGGAGCAAACTGCCAATCAAAACATTAACATTGCATCACAAAATAGCAAAGTGGCACGCAAATGAACAACCGGTTTTACTGTAAGTTGGGTCCAAAGAGGAACGCATATACGATGTAAACTCGCTAGTTGATATAAATGTCGATCGCCATTAGTATTAAAAGAATGATGAAATGAGTGAGACGAGTCGTTGAATGATTTCAAAGCTTTTTTGTCGTGACTGTGGAAAGTAAATTATGCTTCAAACAATCGAATTGTTTATTGTTCCTCTGCTTTTTAAAAACGACATGTATACGTAAAGCGGAAGAGCGTAAGTTATCTTTGAGAACAATAAAAAACGCCAGTGTTTTGATTTATTGGAGCCTTAACTCAAGTGGCTATTTTATGAGTGAGTTGATGAGAAGTTATAAAAGTTATAGTTTTCGGCTGTCGCTCATTTTTTTGAAAATCTACAGAGGTTTTTATACAACAAACATGGCAGTAGACAGGCTGTCCAGGCAAAGGACTGGAATTTTGGAAAAAATGTTCTAATATAACCCAAGGCTACCCTACTAAGTGCACTAAGTGTCTGGTTTATTGAAGAGACCACTCGAATACAAGTTCATCATGAACTCGGCAATCTTTCGTCGCGCGATCTAAATGGCCCTACGATAACATCCATGGTTGTTTTGAAATTGCAAATCATAGGTAATGAAACTTAAAACCGAGAAAAAATGAAACAGAAAAAAATACCTTGAATCGCTGACTGCGTAGTCGAATGACGTGTTACGTCACATCGCAACAGTTGCGCATGGTTGGCGCATCTATAATTGCGTTCGAAAGGCCAAAGTCACAGAACCTGGAGTCGGTTAGAGGTGCCTGTGTGATTTGGAAGTATATGAGGGCTCCAAAATGAAGTTGACCTCATCAACAGTGGTTTATGCGGTGATATTCGGAGCTACAATCTGCATTTTCACTGAAGGTGAGAGTTTAGTGTCGGCCGGAAAATTTTGAGATCAATTGCAAGGTGATATAGCGAGTGGAAGTGCAGCTACCTGCTCTTTGAATAAGTCTATGCAGCGAAACAATTCATTTCTGTTTGGCTGGAATGACACTCACAGGATATCAGAACGAGAAATATGTGTCCACTGTCATTATTTGTTTTGGTGGACTATTTTCGGTCAAGTTCCATAAATTCATATACTATCGCAGAGAGAGTTCGTAAGAGGCCTCATAACAGACGGTGCATTAAAAAAATTCTTGTTTCCTTATGATGAAATTCGTTGCATTCGAAAAATTAATAACCGATTAGTTTTGCGGTACACTGTCAAAGGGGTTGAAACGGTGAATATTTTATATTTCGTAACATTCAATATATATCCTATGTAGCCCAATTTGCAGGTCACAATTCCACAGTATAATTGCGAAAACCACACAATAGTGCTAATGATAACTGGTTATAGATATTTGACGCCCGAAACCAAACCAGTAAACTTTACTCTTTCGTTAGAATCGTTACGAATTTTCATCTAATGCGCCGGGACCCATCTGACTTTTTCGTAAGCTTGGTAATGCCGTTTGTATCACCAAATATTCAGTTACTGTACTTTAGCTGACACTTAGGTTTCATCGTGTCGTTTTTTTGTTTACCGTTTCTTTATTTGACATTGTACAGACAACATCTGAGTCTGGTTTTGAAAAATGGGCGATGAAAGAGATGCCTTCCGTCAGCCAGCAAAGCGGCGATAGGCGTTCAACTGAAAAATCGCCCAAAACCACTTAAAATCAATGCCAAAGAATGTGATCAGTCTTCGTGACCTTTTGGCTTTAAGAGTCCATTTTCTCAATATCTGGCACCAGCGTCGGCTTACTCTCCATTTGAAACGTGAAAAACTGTGCTCGACTATTCGGATGCCTTGCTTCAGGTGCTTGTAGCTTGTAAATGAACTTGCCGGCGTTTCATGGTGTGTTCGATGAAGGCCCCGAAATTAAGATATGAAGGCATGCATCAATTTGAGGATGAACTTATGTTAGGTTTATGGGTGAATGCTGAGAGTTTTTTCGAGATTTGTTGTTTAGCACTGCTTTGAATTCGTTGCTATATTCGATCTTCTCGTCGAAGCTGAAAAAAAAAACATCTCTTTGGACCTCCCTCTGTGGTATTTTTCTGCTTGGGGAAAACTTATGGAAATTTTTTTGCTTTGAACAATTGCGCTTTGTTCAACGGCATAAGTTTCAGAACAAAAAGAACAGTACCTCGCCTTTTTTATAATTTAATTGCACGACGAAACGAAATCGCGTCTTGAAGCGAAATGTAGTCGCAAACAGCGAATTTTACATCTGAACAGGATTGAGTTGACCCTTTTATCAGTTGAAAAAAAACGGATTTTAGTTTCAACCGAAAACTATTTGTTATTTGCGGTAGTTCGTGATCATTCCGATTGTTTTGTCTGTCGATGTGGTCGGTTAGTGAAGCACAAAAAATAAATACCTACCAAGATAAATGAAGTCTTTCGTTTGATACTTGAAGTTTCTTTCGGAGATCACAGGTTTGGAAACGGAACGCAAAACGCAATATTTTCAACAATTCCTAGTCCACCCTGAGGCAAACTGAACGAAACCTCGTTGAACCTCGGCAAGGACCCGGCTCTCATTAAACTGGAAATAAATGTGCCTCAAGGCTAACGAGACTCAAGAAACATCTTGTTTCCACAGTCTTTGTTTTATTTTCCATGACATTGTTCAGGTTAAATTCATTTTTTTGGAAACTGATAGTCAGGCAAGATATTTATCCATAAACACACATAGTAACAGGAGATACGGTTACTGAAACTCCACCTGATGAGTTTGGGAGCTACAAAGTGTGTCATAAGCGGATTCTTACGGGGGCACCCAACGAGAATATAGTTCAAAACCACTTAAACATAGCATTGTTAAACGTATTTTAGTATTTTAACGGTAGATATAGGCATATTTTTATCCCATAAAAAATTTTCATCTGTTCGGATTTCCTAGCTGAAAGTCTAGTGATCCGATCATTATAGGGATCAAAACTTACCTTTTCGAAAATTTTAGCCGGAAAAAAGACTCCCGAAAATTCTAGGTGACCTTTTTAGGGTAAAAATCCGTTAAAAATGGGCGATTATATCATTTTTCAGATATTCGTAAATGCTAGGAGAGGCAGGAAAGCAAAAAATTTTACAACAAATGTTCCGAAAATTCTAGATATCAAATCGTCTTCCGAACAGATATTTTCCGGAAATTGACGTTGGGTGCCCCTGTTCTTACGACAAACGGCGGTATAATTATAAAATTTGGTTAGAATATTTAAGCTTAGAGTTAACTATTTATTCTTTTAAACCTTTTGCCCATCAGAAAGGGCGAATTGAGACGAATGTCATTTTCTGTTACTGCTTGTAAGATTAATCAGGATTAATATACCTCCGAGAAAATTCCAGAGAAAAGATAGTGTTTATTTTTAGACATACGGCTAAATGAATGATACCATGGAATGAAAATAATGTCATTGAGTTGGAATTCTTTCAAACGTCGCCAGTGTTTGTCTCAAGAGTATGTTTATCAACGTATTTGGCAAATTAAAATCTCGGTCCAATCGTAGTTAGTAGAGGTCCAAAGGAACAAAGGTTTTGTTCAAAAGCCGGTTACACACGAGCAAGTTTTGGGGCTGGACAATCTGCGAGTCAGCGAGCCGTGCGAATTTCGCAATTAAGTCTAAGCACCCGTTTTAAAACGGTTAGCTTTCAATAACTGTGTGAATATCATGTTGACTCCCATTGCTCGCCATGTTGGCTCGCATTACTCGCATCCATGACTCGCATGGCTCGCTGGCTTGCACATTGTCCTAACTCGCGAATTTTCCTTGACATGCACTTGTCAAGGAAAAAATTGACACGTTGCAGAACTTGATCATCTGTACAAACTGTCTGTACGGGTCGACAAGGAAAACTTGTCAAGAAAATTGAGAAATTGCGGGCGCACAGCGGTCTTGTTCTTGCATGAGCCATGATCAAAAAACGAAAATGGCTACCCGCAATCTCGTATCCAGAGTCCTCGGGCTTTTTGGTCAGCGGACGCTCACCCGCTGACCAAGAAGCCCGAGGACTCTGGGTACGATATTGGGAGCCCCCGTGGTTTGTTTTTTTGTCGTCCGCTGTGTAATTGTATTGCTGGCTACAGTGAAAACTTGTGAATAGAAAACTTGTTAATTCGTTCATATCAGCAGATAAGACTTGTAAAGGCAAAACTCGTCAAAGAAAATTTTTCGTTCATACACATGAGCATATGAACATTGTCAATGACATTTGTCCAGGAAAAATTTCTCGTGTGTAACCGGCCTAATTATTAGTTTTAAAAACTTTCAGCCTTCACACCTGCTTGAAAAAACCTTTCCTCAGTCTCTGTTTTGACTTCTCCACCAGGAAGTCTTTTTTTTGTATGTTGGACAGTAAATTAGACAACCAAAGACGGGAACAAATGAAAGCATTGCAATCTTCGATTCAGTTTTCTAAAGCATTTTGAAATCAAGTTTCTCAACGGATGATAGGGTAACTTTCACGTCCATATTGGTTTGGCTTAGAGCGATGATGGTTTTCCATTCGTGCAATAATCACGCTAATTCCGTGATTGAATGTGTACTTTGTCCGTCTACCAGGGCCCGGTTGTTCAAAAGCCGAGAAACGCTAATCCCAGATTAAAAATTAACCCAGGAGTTTATTTCTCTACTTCCCAAATGCTGGTCAACGCTGATAGTCGGCAAAACTTTACGATAGAAAAACAAAAATAAGCGAAAGAAACTTTCACCAAAAAGTTGAAAACATGAAACAAACGTTTACGCTAATCCTGGATTAAGTTAATCGGCTTTTGAACAACCGGACCCAGTTGTGCCGACCCTTAGCCTAACAATAACCTAACCTCATGATGAAATTCATGTAAAAAAGACAACTACACGAATTCTCTTTACGCTGTAATATTTTACCTATGTCGTGTTTTACCACCAACTTTAAAGGACGCATACACGTATACACCCTGTCCTACAAGAAAATGTTGGAAAATTTCTTCATTAGAGCTTTTTTCAATTGAGTGTCGAAAGTAATTAGCGAATTGCTTTGGTTTTGTATTACTTCACTCAGTGATTGGTTCAAAGTTTTCGCGCCACTTTTTCAACCAATCAGAAGTGAAACCAAAACCAATCGTGGCTTGCGCGTACACATTTTCCCACACTATGTGTTGGTTTACTGGATTGTCTCCGTCCTTTTTGATTGGCCAAAGTTATTACTTTGGTCTTGGTTACGACACTCTACTGAAACTCGCTCTTTCTCAACAAATTTGCACTTGCTAGCTAGACACGTGTGTTGAAATCCAATTTTCATGATTCAGAGAGTGACCATTTCCGTTTCAAACCAACGTTTCGCAAAATAGACAACCCTGTGTAAATATTGTGTCGTAAAATATTCTATTGTAGATTTTATCACAAGTAAACAAAAGAGCCAAATTGGTTTACGCGGTTAATACCAATCAGGAGTCCATGAGTAGGAGCTTGCCTCTCCCATACAAGCCCTACGAGTCAAACTTTGGGCGTTTCTTTCTATTGTTAGAATGCCACGAGTTCTTCGGCTCTGCACGCACCGTTTAGAATGGCCAATCAGAATAAAGTTATTGTCAAAGGACTGAGACAAAAATAGCAAAAATGATGTATGCAAATTGATGTAAATGCGAGTCTCCTGCTGAAGGGTTTGTTCCAAAAATAGAAAGAAACGTGCAAAGGTTGACTCAAGGATATAGTAAATAGGGAGGCTCCTATTCATGGGCTCCTGTGCCAGTATAAAATCATTTTCCCGGCAATAAGGGAGTGGAAATTACTGACATCTCGCGGAGCCCAAAGCTCCATCAAAACATTCGTTTTCATTAAACCTCAAGATTTAAATAGTTCAAATGCAAACAAGGGTTAAATAAATCACTTATGCTACTCCGGTTTGGAACTGAAGTTACTCAACAAAGTTACAGTTCAAACACCCATCGTTTCGCCGCTTAGCAAGTGTCTTCATCAGGGGTGAAGAGAAACCGTTGGAAGAGTCGTTAAATTGAGAGGGTTAAATAATATTTTTAAAAGACTGAATTGTTACAAAAGCATAATCTCCCTTACGCCGTTACGCAGCGTTTTACAAACAACCACATTTTGGACAGTGTTGATGTTCATGATGAGAATTCTCTCACAACATCAGCGAGAGATCACGGTGTGGATGCCGAAGGCTGACAATGTGAGTGACCTCGTTTGCTTACAACGTTAGAGTCTCGTTCTCAAGGCGCTGATGCTTGCCAATTCAGTTTTCCATTTTTAATTATTTAAACGTTCACTTTTAAAAAACACTAACCAATTGTCATAAAAATAATATTGCCCCACGAAGGTTGTCATCAGCGTTGTGTTTTTGTGTTGCAGTTGAAACTTCAGAGGTTTACTGCTTCTCCTGTTTTGGCTTCACCGCTGAGAAACCCTGGCTCAGTAAGGGGGCAAAGTCCACTGGGAAATGCGAGGATCGTGATGGGGGCAATTTAATGGTGCGAAAATGCACGCAGAATCCGTCTGATAAACCAATATGTGTTAGGTTCAGAGGTAAATACAAACTGCCCCAGATGATCGGTGATCAATTAGAAGAACGTTTCTTTGAAGCTGCTGGTCTGCATTGTGCCACAACACAGCAGTGCAACAAAAAGGAATGTCCAAACTATTGGACCAAAGATGTGAGAGAAATATCAGACTGTGAAATGGTGTGTTGCGGGAGTCATGAATCCCAGAATTGCACCTTTCCGGTGCCGAGAACAGATGAGATCCGCAAAACATACAAAGCCACCCAGGCCGAAGAAGATAACAAACTTGATGTGGCTGTGGCTGGAGAGCGGAGCAGTGGTGCAAATACAGTTGAGTGGCCGGTATGGACTCAAGCTATGAGTTTTGTCTTCTTTGAGATGGGGCGGCGAATTGTGATCTGTCGATAAACTGCCAATGCAAGGAAATATCTGTTTACAAACACTTTATTTTTCGTTTCAAGGTGGGAAACGCTAAAACAAGAAAGTGCTGGTAGAGCCGCCAAGTAGGTTCTACTTGGCACATTATAACAACGATATTTTACTGCAGTTTTGGAATGTTTATATTTCAGATTTACTCTTTCTCAATGTTCACATTTAATTTATATTCTTGGCCTTTATACCATAAGACTGGCCTTAAAGTCTTTTTTTTTCGGCAACGAAGATCTCGGTTCCGACACGTTAGAGACAACTTTTTGCAATATACCAGGTGGCAGTGTATTGCTCTGTGGCCCATTCTGCTCTCACTGATCTTATCAGATTTAAGATCGTTAAACGAAGAGCTATTCTTTCAGTTACTGCGACATACAGTCTGGCAAACAAACCCCCAAACGTGCTCATACTGAATTATTTTTGAATAGTTACATACAGGAAATGCAAAATGCGCCAGTAAGATGATTTTCAATTACGTCGCGAAAGTAATTAAACGCTGGCGATTACTCCTTTTACTGTTGGTTTACATAATTTCGGCACTGAGCCAAAACCAATCACGACTCGTACGTACACATTTTCCCGCGCTTTTGTACAGCATTCAGCTTATTGATTCGAAGTCGAATTTTGATTGGTTCATTGCGTTGCTCGGGCTATCCTATTGGCCAGTTCAGGAGCCTGTGACTGGGATGCTGGTATCCTCAGATTTCGGATTGCATGGTCGTTGTTATCGTTAGATTGCTATTTCCTTCGTAAATTGAAAGTTAATTTTATCCAAACTGCCGTAGTGCAAACATTGTACATTGATTGACTGTAGTTAGCGAAAGAAGCCGTTCTAAAATGGATGGTCTTAGATAGTGATAACTCATTAATAAACCTTCGGCCATGGGCTCCTCGTTAGAGTAATTAATCAGATTTTGCATTGGTTTGAATCAACACTCGGCTGAAAACAGCATCAATTCCATATTTGACTTCTTAGTACAGGCAATCACATGATTTCGAATACAATTTGGAATAAACGGGAACGACTTTTAAATTTCAACGACTATCTTTGAAAAATCATGTGATTACTTGTTAATAATAGACATGAACATGGAATCCACAGCCTGTCGTAATTGACAACCCACACGTATCGCGTAATCACGCAAAAATTCCTCCATCCAGGGCTAACATTTGTGGCTGTATCAGAATATTAATTAGGATACAGCCACGCCCTACCATAGCCCCATCACCTAAAATAATCGTTCAGATATTTTCATCTCACTAGAAAATTGATTGTAATAGGAAAACTTTAAACATAGTAAATAGAAAAATGTTGATGTACTCTTCATTGAGTTGGGCCCCAGCTTGAAAGAATTAAATTCCGCTTGTCCCCCGACCCAATTGTGTGTGAGTTCCGGGACGGTAAAGTAGTTGGATGGTCCTCAGCGCACCGCATTGGTATCGCTAACAAGCCTAAATAGTTGAAAATTAGTTTAGAGTCGCTTCCTGAGAAACTAGCTTACACGCAAACAGTACTCAGCAATCCAACAGCAGAAACAAAGACGCTTGTCAATTCCACTACGTGCGATCCACTCCTTCGAGCTCCCATCGCGGGCTCATTGGTGTCTGTGTTTGCGGTGAAATTCGTCTGGGGACACAGATTATCCTTACAGCAGCTCATGTTGCAAAAATTATAAGCGTTTTCTTTTTCTCCATATTTTTCAGCGAAGTGGCCCGAGCATCTTTTGTGCAGGCATTGGTCCTGTGTGGCGCATCCTCTTTGATAAGCTGTTATATTCTGTTTAATCAAGTTGACGTAGACTTGAACTGTCATATTACGGCATCTGTCCGTCTCCCTTACGCAGCGAGTTTCCTTTTGAAAATCAACACAGTCTTGCATGGATCGCATTGAAACACACTTGAAGCAGTCTAGAGCAGAGGCTGCGGAGATAGGCAGAGAAAATAACATACGGCATCTCTTTAAATGGCTACAATGCCGATGAAACAATGTGACAGAGAGAGAGAGAGAGAGAGAGATGTGAAAGGTATTTACTTAGGTGAATTATTAATGAGTTTTTACAGAGGACCACCACACAGTTTCTCAAAGGCAGATCTACATGGCGAATGGCCGCAACAGCAATGTTTACTTAGCTGACCGCCTATGCTGTTTTACGTATGCCACTTGATGTTTCCTGTTAAACATACCAGTTTTTTATTTTGTTTTTTGCTTCAGAACGAGCGAAGACAGCAAACGAGCAACAACATGATCAGAACTTGAGTCAGATCTAAGAAAAATCTAGATGTTTTTGGCTTTGTTGGCTTCTTACCATAATGCTTTGCGTTTTCAAAAGATGCACTGCACAGCGACCATAATGTATTGTTGTGTGGGGAACGAGTGACAAGAGATTACCGCACTACTTCGCCTGATTATTTTGAAACTTGCGCGCTGTCTTACATTTCGCCTCAGATTCATCCCTGGCCAACGAGATATGTTAAGACTTACACGTAGATTCTTGGTCATAATCAAAATTTTATAGTTGTCAGGGAATCATGGATTTTCACGCGTCTTTCCTAGAACCAATGATGTAGTCCTTGTATGGCACACAGTGTTAATCGAATTGCATTTGAGTAAAATGGCCAAGAACTATCGAAGCGACATTTCGTCTACCTTAAGACAATTAAGCAATTTCCTCTTAGAGACACCTGAGAAACACTTTTTCTGCATTTTCACTGTTTTCACCTGACACGTTTTTTCAAGTTAATTCTTAACGTATTCTTTTAAGATAACCCAAAACGCCATTTGTTGATGATCAATTCCAAATGCATTTTGAACTTGTTGAGAACTTGTTCGCTCTATGAAACCACCCTTCGCCTCATTTTTGTCTAATAAACCTTGAGTTCTTCGAGCTATTTCGCACATATATATATATATATACATGTTATTCACCGGCTGGGAGGTCCGTATAGGGAAAAACTGTGACCGATCGAGGTCTTGAGTACGGCCCGAGGCCGTAGGCCTCGGAGCGACCTAAGCCGGTGAATAACGTATTTATTTTTTCATTTTTTGCAAATGAACATGGCAAACTGGTTTGCAAAAAGTCTTTCTACGCGCTCTACGTCGCACTATAACTGAAAAAGCGCTCCGATCGCAAAGCTCAAAGAAAAATTATAGATTAACGATAAAACAGAACTTGAAATATCTCTTGGTTCAATAAATATAAAAAACAACCAGTTATATTTCATGGCAAGCACAGAGAAATGAGCTAAACAAACTAAACAATGATGTTTGAAAAATTCGTACAAACAAGAGAATAATGTTCTACGTATTAAAATGCTTTGTCTTGTTGAAAATGAAACGAAAGTTCTTAAAACCGGAAGAAACATTTTAGTGAAAAATACTCAATCTGTCTCTGCCCTCGTATCTTCTTATTTGAGCGCTCTGCAGTTAGTCGTTTTAGTTAAGTAGCATGTCAACAGTTCACGAAAAAAAACAACGCGAAAAACCACAGCGTCGCGACGTGTTTGTTGCCTATTTATTAGCTAGGAATCCGTATATTCTTAAATGATGCAATATAAAACGAGATTAGAAAATGGAACTCCAAAGAAAATAA
>NC_090874.1:51177073-51189573 GCF_036669935.1 Montipora foliosa | reverse complement strand
GCACTTTGTAGGCGGCATGGGTAATGTTGTTGCTTTTGTTGTTGTTAAAAATCGATGAGTACTGGTTCCGGAAAGTTTTGAAGTAGGAGTAGGATGATTGCAGAAATCATCGCGGCAGCATTGTGGTTGACAGGGATCATAGACAAGTAGATCTCTCCTTTTCTTCCATAAGTGTGTCTTGAGATCTTTGCACGGCAGAGAAGAATGACATTTGTATTTTGGCACACACTGCCTAAAAATTTTTGACATAATTTTTATGTTAAAACTGCTTTTCTCCTTACTCTTATTGCTTTAATACACGTTAATGCAAGTGCTTCCTCTTTTCCTTCAAATGCCAACGTACAGAAACAATGCTGCGCTTGATTTCGGCCATGCTAAAATTTTCTTGGTGAGCGTGATCGTTTTGTCGTAAATCACCAGAAAAATTACAATTATGAATGGGTTTAGAGCCCATCTGAATCTTGTTTTTCGTTAAGCTGAGCTTAGCCACGCAGACATTTGACAATAACGAACTTGCATTTTAAAATGGTGGGGACCACCCTTCTTACAGAGATCTCGGGCATGCGTCCTGCGCTTGTTTTAATAACAGAGTGGGCTAGTTCATTTGCTGACATCTCGAATACTGAGGGGCGCCAAAAATTCGGATAGGTGCGTTTTTGTACGTATTAAATATTTTTTGTACATTATTATTTCTCTTTCATCTTAATTATAGGAGGAAAGGGTTAAGGTTCCTTTGATGTCGGCGTCTTGATTACTAGGCTACATACCAGTGATCGCCAGACATGTCTCCTACAAAGGCCCTTTGCATTTTTCACTATTTGTTTATTTATTTATTTATTTTTTATCATGATACTTGTCACAACGGCCGTTTTCACATTAGAAGACGAACGAATTGTCTAAACGGACAAATTGTCCTACATGGTTGTGTAGACTAATGTGAATTCAAGACGACCAATTTCGGTAGTGTTGTCCGACGTAAATTCTTGAAAGATTGATAATGGATACGTTTCAGCGCGTGAAGACTGGCACTAGGTATTGCTTGGTTACTTACCTTTCGTGCCAACCTTCTTCTTTTCTTCCCGTCCGCCATATTAAAAACTTCCCATAAGCCGTCGCTTCCATTGCTTGTTCCATTTCCCCTCGGTGAACAAATCGTCTTCAACTGAGAAATCTTCTTCAAACGCCTATGTTGTCTAAAAATTTGTCCTTCCAGACGGTTTGTTCGTTTTCTAGTATGAAAACGGCTTATATCTTAAAGCTAGTCTAGTCAGTGTTTGGACATAAATAATGTAAATCAGTGCTTTTATGTCTTGTAATGTGTCCAACCAAGTCTCTCCCTCAATTGAAGGATTATTCTTAATTGTCAATTTCTTCCAAGTGAAGTATTATCGTTTATTTTGGAAACTGAAAGCTTGATAAGGATCATGGGAAATGAACATATTTCTTTTAAAAGCTCAATCCGCAGAACTCGAAGCTGGGAACGTGTGATTAATAACCCCTTCACTTAACCACTAGTTGACCACATCACTAACTGCGAGGTTGTTATTTTTTATTTATGTCAAACATTTTTCCATCCAAAAGTGCCGATGTGAACGTGTATTAACACCCGCTAAGAAGCAAGCGTACACAGTGAAAAATGTCGCTTACCAAACTTCAAGAGAAAGCTTACCATTTTAAAATCAAGCCTCAGACTTAACCATTATTAATTGGCACATTTCCTAGTCAGTTGATCTTTAGTGGTTAAGCCGTGGATAAAAACAGCTCCTTAAAAGTGGGTTCTCCGGGTTCGAATCCTTTTACATTTTTCTTTTCTTTTTCATACCACAAGTTCTGGAACAGAGTGATCAAAATGGAGGATCATACTCCATTTAAGGCAAACTGACAATAAAGGATAATCCCTCATTTGAGGAAGAGATCGTGTTGATGTGTCAATGGTCCTATCAAGTATTCCTTCCCACTTTCCTTTGCGCGCAAATATTCATGATTTAGAGACTTCTGGGTACAAGGCAGCTATCGACAGGCACGTGTGCACACTGATTACCTTAATAGTAGACGTGACCTCTTTCCCTTCAAAGTTGTTACCACGGTATCAACAGTTAAGCAGGCGGGATGACGAAATCGACAAATTTCAATCCTGGAATTCTCAAAACACGTGCTTGCTGGCAAGCTGACATTGCAGTTGAAGCATTTGAGTGCTATGGCATTCTT
Organism: Montipora foliosa; assembly: GCF_036669935.1. Taxonomy (NCBI): domain Eukaryota; kingdom Metazoa; phylum Cnidaria; class Anthozoa; order Scleractinia; family Acroporidae; genus Montipora; species Montipora foliosa. Next base: position 51,187,365 of record NC_090874.1, on the reverse strand, counting down.
GATACGAGCTGTGCAAATTAAAATGCCCTTAAGTAAGAGAGAAGAGAGAGACAAGAGTTCTACAGTAATGACCATGCTCTCAAATAAACATCAGCTTTATCCGATTGAGTGACGCACTACAATGCAATTATGTTCTGCGTTCTTTGAGTATCGCCCTTCTGTCCAGAAATGCTCTTACTAAAGATGCACTGAATGTCTAAGGTTCATTCATTCAAACTTCTCTAGAGAATAAACGAGGACCTGTATTTCAGTCTCGGGAAGTAATGTTTAAAAAACGAGCAGCGGTGTTTTACCGGGATTTAAAAACACGAAGAGTAGCCGAGTGTTTTTATACCCGATAAAACACTTGCTACGAGTTTTTTGAACGGCTTTAATTAAAAACATTCCACAAAAAGCGTGTCCCTCTCTGGACTCAGAACAATGGTTCCAATAGACCTCTTTACAGTTGTGTGCTTACCACTGACCTGGTTATGATACACAGCACCCTCCTTTTCTCATGTTAATGATATTGTTATCGTGCTAATCAGTAAAAATTTACATAAGAAAAGCAGTGAGGTTTCTATCAAAACAACGTCAACTCCAGCTTCACTTTCTTTCATAGGCCAGGTAAGTAAGCACACAACTGTAAAATGATCTATTGAGAGAGGAGAATATTAGCATACAAGAAAAACAAGCTATGCCTTATTAGTATTCTTTATGTAGAGAATACTAACCAGGATTGTTTAATCAGGATTTAATCAGGATATAAAGCTCATACACGTGACGTTTTATCGGTGTTTTGGTAGGCTGTTAGGTCATGAATTATTAACAACTTTGTGAGGTTGCGATTATACAGATATGTCCAGAAATTCGCCTAATGAGATGCACGTGGATTTCAATAAGCGTCACAAAGTGTCCCCTTGCTCTCAGTCTCTCCATCTTTAACATCCCTCTAGTCTCGGAATACAGACAATTAACGTCTCAAGTTGTCCGCCAAATACTGCTCTTCAAGTAAGGATAAAAAGCCGCGTTTACCCTAAACTAAAAATAACCCTAAACTTTACCCTTAACCTTACTGTTGGAAATAGGTGGCAAAGACTAGATGTGCCAAATAAAGTAGAGTCAAACACAAATAAATCGGGATCTACGCGCGTGAACGTGTTAGTACACTTGACTGAACATCGCCGGGTATCGCAAACTGTCTTCTCTACCCTTCTCGAGATTTAAAAACTCTAAATTCTCGTTCCAAACCTGTTAATTTTTCTTATTTTAAATTAGATTTCTCATTCCTTTGCATTAGGTCTAATTCACGTATATTTGATTTGATTTTATATCATACCTTGATCGATGTGTTTTGACACGGCATTGCTTTAGTTTATATGTATTTGAAGTCTCAACACGCTGCAGGTGTGTTTTGACTTATTGGGAGATAGCTCTCTCTGGAGGGGGCATCGTGTGGGAAGATGTCTCGCGGAAGAATCCAGAAAACAAACGAAAAATGACGTTACAGGGCGGGAAACCGTCACATACTTTTCCTTTTTATTGGAGAGTGGATTTTGCACAAAAATATTTATGGGACTATTCATCTTTAAAGTAATCAATACTACTATTAAAACTAGTTGACGCTTATTCTCACCTATTGTTAGAGCGGTAAGCAATATAAAATGAAAATTCATCATCCCTGAAATAAAGAAAATTTCTGTAAAACCACAAAGTCCTGGCACTGAATAAAACTTGCAGCACAGGAAAATTTATATAGAGTGCAGAAACTATTGGAATGACCACAATTAGTTTCGCATGTTACAACTTCCCGGTTTTGCAAAGTTGTATTAGACTGAGGCTAAAAGTGATTCTTCTGGGCTACTACGCGTCAGCCGAGTTTTCTCGGTTTCATGTCTAGCCTTGACCCCCTAAATCCCGCAGTAGCTAAAAGGTTTTGCCCAGTAACGTCCACTAAAGAAGATTCAGTTTTAGTGTAGCCTTACCTCGATCGCCTTTCGTTTAGTCTATGTCTAACTCCGCCTTTCGTTTTGTCTGCGTTGAACTCCGTTTTGATAACAAAAGATGTATTCTAGCTACCTGCTGCAGGCTTCGCAAGCTGCAGCTGTTCGTTTATAAAACTTTGATATGCTGTTAAAAACATTCTAATCCCATTTGGGTTAAGACGAATATACGTACTTTAATTAAAAGGATACGATTTCCACTTTCTTGAACTTATGGCTAAGAGGATAATGAACTCATTTCTCTCAGTGTTCGAATGATATAGACTAATTAATTTTGTGATTTTGTGATTGTTCTTTCAAAAGCCAAGGCTGCAGTTTCTTCAAGATAACGCAATACTTTTAAGTCTAAACCTGGCATATTAAAATATTTGTTTTGGTCTCCCATCTTAGATTTATACTTTGAAATCTACCTCTAACTTCCTTTGATAACCTCATGTTGTTGAAAATGAACCCGCGTTCTAAATTTTTCATTACTATTTATTGTATTGTTTTTATCCAAAAGGAAATTCCATAAAAGTTCCACAACGGTTTTAAAAAGTCTCTGTTGTAAAACAATAACAATTACCATTTTGAGACTTTGATGCTTGAATCGCGACAACTGTTTTCCTTTTTTGCTAAATTGCTCTGCAAAGAGTTTTCAGTAATTCCTGGCGCCGTTTTAATAGTCATGGTTTGCAAATTGGTCTTTGTTTTTTTGGCAACATTTTAGGCAACCTCTTTAAGCTCAATAAATATTAGATAACTCCCGCAACATCATTCGTTATTTTTTTATCATTTCGGGGCAGGGATTATCGGTGAATATTATCGGTGAATATTCAGCGATAATCACTTCGCCTTCGGCGAATAATTGTTAAATAATCACTGAGCCTGAGGCGAATAATCGTTTTAGTATAAATATAGAGGTGATTATTTCAAAAAAGAGAAAAAAAAAACATTTCAACGCGTAATCATCTTCTCTTACAGTTTCAAAACGACTACTGCCAGCCATTTTGTCCGTCGAGGTGATTATCGGCTGATAATCCGAGATAGCGAGCCAATGAGAGCGCGCGATTTTGTATAATCACCTGTGTATTTATACTAATGAAAAATATAGATAGGGTCGGAACTGCATTATCACATTACATCTTCCTTATTTGAATCAAAGGTTCAAGGGTGTTAACGTTGTTGATAAGGTGTGCTTTGTTCGCTTCACGTACGCTTCCTCGACTGGAATGGAGTAAGTGAACGGTGTTATTAGCGGTGCGACATTAGAGAAGAAGTGTTCCGTGAGACCGTGGTAGGCCTGGAGATGTTGGAAGGTTTGTCAACCCGACGACTGAGACAAACAATCCTCGCACTTTGCTGGGCAATTTAACCCATCGACTCCTCAGGTGTCATAGGACCCGGACACCCCCAGTAAAATCGTCTCACTCCCATTGGTCAATGGGTTAAGCAATCGTCGGTTTTTTATGGACACCTGAAAATTTCAGGTGGCTCCGATGGGATCCGAACCCATGACCACTGCCATGCCGTTCCCTGCTAACAGAGGTTTGCGTTCTGGCGCTGGGTTGACGAGTGCGAGAAAAAAAAAGACCTCTGCCATGGGTCTTACCATGGGTCGAAACTCACTGTGTTGAGCATGCACGGCGGTTACTTAGCGACCGAATTCATGTTGTGTGGGCTCGCATAAAGACAGCGGAAGTACTGTAAAGGAATGCGCGAGACACAGTGGGCTCAAGTCACAGTCATCAAACATTTCATGGGGCATGCGGTTTGAAGAGTGCCGTCCAAGGTTGTGGACAACGGTTGGATCAAAGCGAGTTTCGACCCATGGCAGAGGTGTCTTTCCCATACAACGCACAAAGAAAAGAGATCTCTGATAGCAGGGAAGCGATGCCGGTGAAATTCTCTACCAACTGATCTATGAACAGCTGGGAGGACTCGATGACTTGACTTTTCTCAGTCGTCTAATAACCCGCGCTTCAAATATACACTCATTTCATTTCATTTTTCATCCAACCCGGCGTCCCGGGTGTGGTTGGAAAGTGACTTTACAGTAGCGGGTCTTAATACTACGATTCTCAGTTGAGTACGACACTAGGAAAGTTTGGTGACAAAGTTTTAGCGTTTAAGTTATCATGTTGTCAAGGGTAACATGCTTCGTTTCCAAGGGTAACTGTAACGTCATTTAACTGGTAACGGCCACCAGTTTGAATTAACCGTTGTAGATTTTAGCGGGCTTCATCACTCGTAGGCCCTAAAAGTTACTCTAGGAAACGAAGCAAGTTGCCTTTGACAACATGGAAACTCAAACGATGAAACTTTACCGCGAAACTTCCCAGTGCCGCACTCAATCGAGAATCGTAATAACTGAGGGTCGACTTTAACATGTACGAAAGCGACGTCGATGAAAACTTCGCCGCAAAATATAAATTTGCACTATTGTAAGTCTTTCGCGATTATCCCATCTCGTTCACGTCGCACAGTTCATAGTAAAAATAGAAAATGAAAGGTTCACATTTGAATTCTCAACTTGCCGGCAATACCTCAAGTTTGGTGATTTCACGTTGTTCATGAGTTAAAAGGGACCTTTAGATTCTACAACGAGGACGAGAACGAGTACGAGTTTTGACTGCCCGTTTTTAGCGAAAATACTAAGGAAATTGATAACCCATACGCTTAATCTTACTCTTTGTTAGCTGTATAGGTTGCTCAGTTATCCTTATTGCTGGTAACTGAGCCTTTTTACTCATAAAAAAAGCCAAAACTGCTACCGTGTTGTTGACTTGTTCTGATTCGACGACATTTTTGCAAAACCTCGTACTAAAATGACGGCGGCATAACGTTTTTCCCGCCAAAATGACGCTGGTTTGCGCGCGCTCACTGTTGCCTTATGAGAAAATCTCGTACTCGTAGTCGTTCTCGTACTAGAATCTAAAGCTCTCTAAAGCAAAGACGACGGCTACGGCAACGAAAACGTCAGTCCAAAATATAACTTAGCGCTATAGCAAGTATTTCACGATTATTCCGTCTTGTTCACGTTGCACAATACGGGAGAACTATCCTTTATTATATCTCTCAGATAGTACGCGCGCTGTAATTGGCTAAATTCGCGGGCCGTATTCTACAGTACGGCCCGCTGTACGGCCCGCTGTACAGCCCGCTAAATTTAAAATTTCGACAAAACATCATCTAGCGAGTTTTTCATGTCATTTCTGTTGCATAAACTTGTACTGAAAACTGTTTGAATCTTGCAAGCAACTATTTCAAACTTAACAGCCAAGAAGATTTAGTTTTTGGGATTTTGGCACGGCATTCTTTGTGGCAGTTGAACCTTCCGCTTCACTTTGACTAGTTTCCTTGCCCGCACGCCGGTTAACCTCAGAGATATAATAAATATCTTACTAACCTCGTTTTCTCGGTCCGTACTGTAAGTTACGGATCCTCGTTTTTTCCCGTTGATTTATGGCCCGCGCGCTTCGCGCTTGGGCCATAAATCAACGGGAAAAAACTCGGTCCGTAACTTACAGTACGGACCGAGAAAACGAGGTTAGTAAGAGGTATGTAACTGGATGGGTACGAACGGTTTTAAAGTCAAATCAGAAACTGACTATTTCATTGTTATTTGTTCACGTTGTTGTCAAAACCTAAAATTTGGTGATTTCACGTTGCTGTTTTGTGGAGTACCGCAGAGAAATGCACGGAAATTCGTGTTGCACGTGCAGCACGATTATATTACCTCTTTTAACCAATGATATTAGGGAGCTTACGAAACGACGACGCCGACGGCAACGACGACGCTACAAAACAATAGCTTTAGTGAGCAAAAACAATGGCTCTGCACGTGCGTCTTACATTTTGGTACATTTCTTTGCCGTCATCTCCTAAATGACGACGTGAAATGACCAAATTCAAGGTTCTGTGGAGGACGTTAGCACATGACGATGAATTTTCAGTTCTCTCTCTACGCTTTCAACTCACTCATACCCGTTTAATTCTTCAACAGTTACTACACATTTTTAACGCGAAACGACATGAAATAGTTTTGTAGTGATATGAATAACGCGAACTCGTATTTTTAAATGAAGTCCTCGTAGCCGTCGTCGTCCTCGTTGCGTAAGCTCCCTATTATTGTTTTGGGGCGTTGCCGTTGCCTTTGCTGTCGTTCGCCCTTCAAAGGTAAAGGTACACTTACTTTATTTTTCGTCAGTAGTTCCGTCAGCTCTGAGGCTGTTACGGTGCTCCCCTCACCCCTTTCCTCTGTCGGTGTTCCGTTTTATGGGTATTTATAGTTGTAGATACACGCATTAGAGGAAAGTCGAACCAGACGTTAGGGTCACCGAGGATCAAAACGGGAGCGCGAAAAAAAAATGAGGACGATTGCATAAGAATTTCTGATATACTCAAAATCATAACATTGTTTCTTGCTCCCAGTAATGACTGAAGTCCGCCTCCCCGTCTCACTCTGGCTATAAATCACACAACAAACTGAATTGCTTCTACAATAAGTGCCAAAAGGGTTAAGACACTTTCCCTTTAATGAATCTCGGACAAATTTCTCCCCCAAAGTCTTTCCATCTAACCCCCTCCCTCACCCCAAACAAGATTGTCTTCTTATCGCCAATTATTCCTTTTTGCGTTACCAACATTGAAGGAGGGGGGGAGAGGCGGGGGCAGAGGGGGGATCGCAAGTGGAAAATGTAACGTTAAGGTGATTTTTTCCCTAATTGTTGTCTTCTCAGTTCAGTGTCCCAACTACTTTTGTCGCTTATTGTAGGTTTGTTCTTTGGTTATCTTTTATGGGACTTTCACAAGCAACACAAGCACAAGCGCTTATTTCACCGTGAAAACGGGTTGGGTACAAGCGCAAGTTCAAGAACAAGGATCAAAATGTTTCCTTTTCCTTGAGCTTGCGCTTATGCTTGAGTTCGCTTGCGTCGTGTGTCATCGAAACGCAGCATAAGCACAAGGAAATTTGCTACGCCTGGCCAAATTAAAGCACTCGGTGTTCCAGACTCCCCGCGTCTGGACTTATGTAGTCCTGTTCCAACATGTTCTCTAGCTACCTTGAATTGACGATTATCGTTAATTGTTAATTTGCTTTCCATTTACTATTATCGTTATTTCAGAACACTGTGTCCCAGGACTTGTGGTAGCAAATAAAACGAAAAAAGTAAAAACAGCCTCTGGACAGGATTTGAACCCGGAGCACCCACTTTGAAGGAACTGTTTTTATCCACTTAACCACTAAAGATCAACTGACTAAGAATGTGCCGATTATTTACCAGAACTAATTAGTATATATATAAAATCATTGCTGAATAATGGTTAAGTCTAAAGCTTGATTGTAAAATGGTTAGCTTTCTCTTGAAGTTTGGTAACCGACATTTTTCACTGTGTAAGCTTGCTTCTTAGCGGCTGTTAATACACGTTTACAGCGGCACTTTTGGAAGAAAAAATTATTGACATTAATAAAAAACCCTCGCAGTTAGTGATGTGGTAGTCTAGTGGTTAAGTGAAGGGGTTATTAATTACACGTTCCCAGGTTCGAGTCCTGCGAGTCCATACATTAGGGTTCTGCTTTTAAAAGAAATATGTTCATTTCCCATGATCCATATCAAGCTTTCAGTGTTCTGAAATTACGATAATAGTAAATTGAAAGCAAATTAACAATTAACGATAATCGTCAATTCAAGGTAGAGAACATGCGGCCTGTTCCGGGACTCCCTCTTACCCCGCCCTGAAAATGGGCCTGGAACCCAGGCGGGAAAAGAGAGAGTCCTGTATTACTTGCAGGCGCATGCTCGAAATGACACCGTTTTTTCCCCCAAAATTGGGGGGAAATCCATATTTGGAAAAAGATTCCTTATTTGGGCATAGTTTATTCCGGGTGCTTTTACACTGGATAATGGGGATAATGTGAAAGGAAATTACAACGCCAAGTTTCTGGAGGCAATTTATTTCGCGTTTGAGAAATGCCACTTTACTTTTGTGCCTAAGGTGGAATAACTGCAAGCTATTCATGCAGTCGTTACCGGTAATTATGGTTTTGTTAAACCTACAACAGGATTTGGCAAGTCTGTTTGCTACATGGTTGTTCCTTTAATATGTTTGCGATTTTCTTCGATCCGAGTCCGATGTTAATTGTAAATCAGTCCTTCTTATGTCATGGATGACATACAAAAGTACGGAATTTCGTGCCTGAAACCCAACTGAACGGCTGCATGATGTTGGCGCAGAAAAATATCAAATTTTGATTTAATTGCTCTCCCGAGACTCCTTGAAACTTACAAATATGTTGTAGGTCGTGGATGTGAATCGCTCCACGAAGACTAATAAATCTCCTGCAGGAACTCTTGTTTATTGTTCATTACTTCTGTCGGTCTAGTTATGTGATAATTGCACTGATCCAGTGAACATATATTTGAGTTGCACAGTAATTATTGAAACTGTGATTGTTTCAAGAGTTTAGGTCTACCAATTATTTTCAAACTCGGGGACAAATTGTTTGGATACCCAATAGACAACAGTCAGGTAAAAAATGTTGCAAATATTCTCAGTATTATCAGGAATAATACACAAACACCGGTGACAAACAGTTTTTTTTTTGAGTAATTAGAGTAGAGTAATTTACTCAGACTATTAATTTCTCCTTAGAATAATTTTCAAAGCACTCGTCGCATTAAAATCTTTCTTTCCTTACAAGCCGTGCCCGTGAACAAATTGCTAAGGTTTTATGTAGAGCTACCTGTTGAAACTGCAATGATTTTTATATATGAAAAACTAAAAGACGATTGCATGACAGAAAAACTGAGCATTATTCCTGATAAAGTTAGATAAAAAGTCGAACGAAATTGAATCACAACCTGGACTATTTGTTTCTTTACATACCAGTTTGTGTTGATAACGCAATGATGAAGCAATAATGTTCCTATTAAATTTATACATATTTATGCACAGTCAAACATCGATTATTTGGACGTTGTCACGGTTTTTTTTTCCGGTTAAAATTTGTTCGTGAATATTAATTAAAAAGGATGAAAAATGCTACTTAAAAGTGTGTGTCACCTTGCTTTTATTGTTGCTACTTAAAAGCACTTTCCTTCTGAAACTCATTGTTAGAGGTAAAGTACTGCAGATAATATGAAATTCTGACTCCAAGCTGTTTTGTCGCTTATTGCGATCTTCTCTTAGTCGTTACATTTATTCGGCAATAATTTTCCAACATCACTGCTATCGGGGTTTTTTCTCCTCGTTTGGTCACGACGAGGCATAGTTTAGATGTTCTCTTTCCTGACACTGCAAATCACACAGTTATTTTCTTATACGATTTTTTGTCGGAGTTTCAAGGTTCCCTTTATTTACATATCCAGCCTGGCATCTAATGCAATATGATTGGTTCATTCCGAGCATGCGCCTGCAAGTAATACAGGACTCTCTCTTTTCCCGCCTGGGTTCCAGGCCCATTTTCAGGGCGGGGTAAGAGGGAGTCCCGGAACGGGACTAGGACTTATGTCGATATTGGTTTTCACTGGCATAAACTACTTATGCTTGTGCTTGCGAGTTCGAAGCACAGAAATATTATTCCTCGTTATAGGTATGGTTTTTGGATTATTGCAACTCGCTTCGCATTTAGAATTTTTTTCTTTGTGCTTTTTTTTTTTTTTTTTCATTTTTCTACTTAGAAGGCTAAAAATTACATTCGGAGGGAAGGGGCACTTCTAGGTTAACTAACATTGTACCCGAGTTAAGTGCTTTTACAGAAATGGAGAAAAGTTCTTTATCATTACACCATAGTGACCAATTTAGTATCTACAGCCTTGTTCTACAAAAATTAGGAAAAGGAAAAAAATAAAGAATTAATAATATAATATAAAGTAAACAACGATTTTGAGTTTATGACGTCACTGCAGAAAGCTCAATATGTCCATTTGACGACGACAGCAAGGAAATGTACCAGACTTCAAAAAGCATGTACGATGCTTTAAATCTCTTCTGTCTTTAGCCAGCGACACAATGGGCCATTTTGTTCGCCGATCGATCACTGGGATCATAAATGACGACCTCTTTTACATTCTTTATTAACTATGTTAATTAGACCTACTGCCCTCATTTCGAAACAAATATTCTTTTGAAATTTGTTCGTCGTAGCGAGGCTAGAAAGGTTTATTAGCATTAAAACGGAAGAACATTTTATTTGGCCGCCATTATTGAACAGGTCTATAGTCCTTAATTTTTGAGGTTTCACGCCAAGCCAGCCATACCATATAGCAATATGGCACGAACTCATCAAAGGGAGCCTTTATCTCCACTAATTCCTTCAGTCAACCC
>NC_090874.1:51167073-51169573 GCF_036669935.1 Montipora foliosa | reverse complement strand
ACGACATTATTATTATTATTATTATTATTATTATTATTATTATTATTATTATTATTATAGCAGTACAAACGTTTGGATGCTGGTTGATAAAGCAAGATAGGGCGTATCGCGTAACCTATCTGCATGACAGGAAAAATAAATTTACAAATAGACCAATTTACAGTTCTGTGTTCAGTTACCAGGCCTTTGAATATCTGAAGGGAGACTGGAGTTGACCTTGTTTTGATACAAACCTCATCGCTTTTCTTATGTAAATGGTCTCGTTAGCATTGCAACAAAATAATTTACATAAGAAAAGCAATGAGGTTTGTATCAAAGCAAGGTCAACTCCAGCCTCACTTTTATTCAAAGGCCTGGTAACTGAGCACAGAACTGTAAAATAGTGTACTCTAATTATTGTTATCATTATTATTTATTTCTTGAATTGACCAACTATACAATTTTGTCCCATTCCAATAAAATAAATTTCAAATATACCAAATGTATCTGCAACCCAGAATACAAGAAAGGTCATCACTATATAGTAGGCTTAGTTGTCTCCCCCACACATCCCATTTGTCATTATTATTATTATTATTATTATTATTATTATTATTATTATTAGTCAACTCCAGCCTCGCTTTTATTCAAGAAGCCTGGTAACTGAGCACAGAACTGTAAAATAGCGTACTCTAATTATTATTATCATTGTTATTATTTCTTGAATTGACCAACTATACAATTTTGTCCCATTCCTATAAAATAAATTTCAACTATACCAAATGTATCCACAATCCAGAATACAAGAAAGGTCATCACTATAAAGTAGGCTTAGTTGTCTCCCCCACACATCCCATTTGTCATCATTATTATTATTATTATTATTATTATTATTATTATTATTATTATTCTAGTATCCTGGACTCCTTTGTCAATAGAGCATGCGCCATCAGGCGGGCGAGTTGGTGACAACTGAGATCGTTCAGTGGCCATGTTGAATATTTACAAGGTAAACACTGGATCTGAGTTTAGAACGTCATCAGATTTGAGACCGTCCACTCGATTCCAAATTCTTTACGTATTCAAAAGTTTTCACTCTGGAGGGCGGATTAAAAAAGTTGCGGATTTGCATATGCCGGATTCGCCGGATACGTGTGGACAATGAAGGCGGATCCGCAAAGAAAAAGGTGCGTATTAAAAAAATATATCCGGATACGTGTGGACGAGGCCAAAGTCGTTTGCCCGTGATTAATAATAGAATCAACTCTTGGAGCGACTTCAGAATAAGGCGCTTTTCACGTTTGGTCATCACCGCCATGTTGTTGGACGAAAACAAAAGATCTCTCATTATCTCCTTTTGTTCGTCCACCAGCAAATTGTTAAGTGTCTCTAGAGATGGTTGCAAACTACCTACTGTTTCCTCAAAGCGAGGGCCACTTTTTCCCAATTACATTCGTCCACCGGCGCCGTGTGATAAACAATAAAACGAAACAAAACGACATCTTAGCGCTTTATTTTCGCATTGTCACACACTATTTTCGGTTGATCAACAAGAAAATTTAGCCATGTCATCCGTCACCCTCAGTGGTCGGTCTCTCAGCATCTCCTAATTACATATCTTTCCACGGGACAATAGGTACCAAAAGTCATGAAACGAAACTACCTCTGATGTTGAAAAATCGTTAAAGAAATCCTAGGCCTTTCAAGGCACTCGATTTGCTAAGTTACAGACAGCTTGGCTCAGTGTATAACGTACAGAATTTGAACATGTTTGGTTGGCTCGGTTGTCCGATCTTTATCGCGGTCACAAATGGGTCAAAGGTACATGAGTAAAAATATTTATGGAAGGAGGTTGGCAATAAAACATGAAAGGGAACTGTAGTGTTATTTGACAGCATCGGTGATAGCAAACGGATGATATCAACCGAAAACGAAATTTTCAAATGACAAAACGAGTGAATGAAACTTCTCAACTTACCACGACCACAAAATGCTACAAACATGCAAGCAGTCAACATCACCACACACCAATTTGCCATATTCAAGGTTCGTTCTTGTCAGTATAAATTTAACGATGTTCTTCGAAAGTACAGAGGGTTTTGTCTTGAACAACTGATGGAGTGCTTCGGTTTTTAAATGAAAGCTGTACGTAATCTGGGCGCACACTTTCAACATTTATGGAAACGAAATTCAATTCCTAACACCTCCGTCCTGTCAACAACCAGCCCCACCTAAGATTATGATGTCATTCTGCAATGGAGGGTGTCACGTTTTCACTGTTTGCGTGTGATCTTTTCTCGCAGCTTCTGGCGGTTTCTCGATAGCCCTTCAAAATGAAGGTTAAAAAAATTCTTTCAAAAAAAGATTGTCGGGAGAAACAAATGTAATCACAGTCAATATTTACCAACACGTTTTCAAAGGTTTTTAATTTGGCGTAACTTGTTTACTTTTCCGACTTGAATAGAATGAAAGATCAGATTACACTGTGGAATAATTAGTGAGTGTGACTTTCTGAAGACAT
>NC_090874.1:51149573-51162073 GCF_036669935.1 Montipora foliosa | reverse complement strand
TCAGATACTCAAATTGCTTACTTTAGTGTGAGAACTGTATTGGATTCCCAGAGCTAAAACTTTCCAGTAACTTAGTTCAATAGCCAAGGTTTTATTCTATATGGGTTTTACAAGGAAGCGGCATATACCAGAGGGCTTTTACAACAGTTAAAGTTCGCCTTCATTTATTAACATTTCCAGAGATACAAATTTGACCTTTTTAAACTTGTCGATTGTAATTGTTAAAAACTTCTTTCTTCAAATTTTCTTTCATAAAATTAAAGAGTAAGTATGTAATAATTCTCGGCTGAAGTTTTGATGTTAGGGATTGTTTCTTATGCGTTCAACGTTTTCTCGAAGTTGCGGTCGGAATTCTGTTGTTTTGAGTACGAAAAACCAGCAAAAAATCGATTTTTCAAACTTTTAGTAATTTCTCCCGTACAATGAATCGCTTGAACCCAAAACTATTTTTTCTTGAATTAGGATACTAAAAGGGATGTTTTGGCAAAAGAAAAAAAAATTCGATTTTTTCACGAGTGTCTTGCGATTTTCGATTTTCTGGGAAAATGGCTCTTAAGTCGAACTTTATAGATGGTTTTCACCTGACGTCATAGTAGCCATTTTGGTGCACAGAACAATAGAGAAAAAAGTACAAGTCTTTAGGGAATTTAACTCTATTACAATGCAAAACATGAGACATAATTTGCCTATTGTTTTGTGCACCAACATGCAACATGGCCGTCTCATCACGTGACTGAAAACCATCTATTGAGTTAGGTTCGGCACGTTACTAGAGCGGCGCGCTGGTCCCCAGAGAATGAAGAAGAGAATCAAGGCTGGTAGAATCCAGCACTTACGGTCGAAAATTTTTTCTGACTCCTTTTTCACAATATTTTAAGCAAGAGCCGATACAACGTAGATTTGATTTTAGTGATGTACTATATTTCGGCTGGCCAAACCAGCCTTCTTCAGGTACAATGAGAGTTTACATTGAATTGCTTCTATGTACATATATATATATATAGTAAATGGATGTTGACGTAATACTGGAAAAAATGTGATAAAACATGGCAGTTACAAAGATTTTGAATTCAAATACTAAGAGTCACGGGAAAATAACGGAAATCACTAAAATAATAAACTGAAATCTAATACGTTTCTTCGCGGATATTAAGACCGTTGGGATCAATTGTCCTGCCTTTTAAAATTAAAAAAGCTTCCCTGGCCTTACGGATCGAGTCTCTGTTAGAAAACATTTTTTCGATAGGGATTAATTGCATGTCCTTGGAGATGTTGTGGGAGAGGAGAGGAAATGTTCTGCGACTGTAGTAGGTTTGGATTTGGTGTTAGCGTTATCTAAAGTGCGGCGGTGTTCATTAAAACGGTCTTTTAAACGTCGTTTAGTTTCTCCTATGTACTGTAGATGGCATCTGTTGCATTGAATCATGTAGATAAGGTTTTTAGTTTCGCAAGTTATGTGGAAATTAATGGAGCGCGTTTCGCCAGTAGAGCAGAATTTGTAGTTGGTTAGTCCACGGGAAATGTAAGGACAGGTAGCGCAGTTTTTGCCACAGCGAAAAGAACCGGAAGGAAGTGTGGAATTAGAGTGAGTTACATTGGGGGACAGTTTAGCTGTAACCAGCAGATTTTGAATTCAAAATCTTTGTAACTGCCATGTTTTATCACATTTTTTCCAGTATTACGTCAACATCCATTTACTATATATATATATGTACATAGAAGCAATTCAATGTAAACTCTCATTGTACCTGAAGAAGGTTGGTTTGACCAGCCGAAATATAGTACATCACTAAAATCAAATCTACGTTGTATCGGCTCTTGCTTAAAATATTTAGTTTCTCAACTTGAAATAACGCCGATCAGATCAAGCCACTGATCCAACGTACACCGACAGGAAAATTGTCCACGGTTGCTTGCTTCGAAACTCTGGAACTTTTTCACAATGTACACTCTTTTACCCATACACCGTTTTACACCCAAACAAGAAACAAAACAAAAAAACAAAGAAAACACTACGCCGGCTAAAGCACATTATACAACTTTCTAAGGGACCGTTCATTTTTTATGGGGTAGGGGGGGCTGGTGGAATTTGGAGGAGTGTAATTTGAAAATTGTATGACCCCCCCCCAATTTCCGATTTTTTTCTCCTGCCCCCCCCCCCTCATCCGAGTAATTTTTTGGAAGGCCCTCCCCCCCCCCCCCCCCCTTAAATAAAAAATACATGTGGTGTTAAAAGTTACTGCAGCATTAAAATTTCGTTTTGTTACATTTCACATAACTTATTGAAAGAAACCTGAAAGCTAGAAAGCTGCTTTTAACAAATCACTCAAAAGAATGAAAAGTCAATTTCTGCTCTTCTTGTTACAGCTCGTCCTGAGCGTGTTGTAGCTGGCCGCTCGTCTGCGTATTCCTCATCTGAGGTGATAAAAGCAAGAACGACATAATTTGAGTCGTCTTCAGAGTCAGGGGCATCACTCTTGTAGTCATCATCAGTTTCCTCTCCCTCACTGCTTTCATCACTGCTGTTTAGTTGACCTGATTCATTCCTGCCTCCCACTTCGGCTTGTCCAGTTCTGAGAGTATTCATTCGCAAGAAGTGTCCCATAATTGTCTTCACTTTGTCATTCTTGTTGCTCTTCTGATGCTGTTTTAATAGCCCATGATGTTTTAAGTATTTGTTCAATTCTGCCACACGAAGCTTTTTTAGCTTGGTGGCATCTTCACAAAAATTAGCCCAATCATAATCTTCATAGGACTTTTCTCTTGCCTCCCTACTTTCCCTTGCCCTTTCCTCCAGTCTCTTCCTTTTTTTGAACTCCATGACCTCAAGATGCTGGAGATAGTCAACCACAAACTTTGGTTGCACAATGAATTTGTCTCCAAATCTAGCTACGCTCTCTGGGTTTTAGTATATTTGTTATAAATAAACGAGGTCAATTTTTTCCTCAATTTGTAAAATCTCTTATCCTATTTTAATCTAATTTTTTCGTCCACCCCCCCCTTTTCCTTCATTTTTTTTCGGCTGGCCCCCCCTTTCAAGCCAATTTTTTTTTAGTGGCCCCCCCCCAAATCCCACCAGCCCCCCCTTTCTCATAAAAAATGAGCGGTCCCTAAGCAAGGACCAGCGTAACAAAACCGAAGCACCGGATCCTGGTGAAGGACCTTATCAGCGATTAAATATTATAAAAAGCTATACAAAACTACAAGACTGCTATAACGGTGAAGGAATATTTTGAAAAAAGCCAATAATTCGAAAGGCACTGCCTTTCTTCATCAGGGTTTTACAAGCAAGTCTAAAACCCTGATGAAGAAAGGCAGTGCCTTTCGAATTATTGACTTTTTTCAATATATTCCTTCACCGTTATATCAGCCTTGCTCTTTTTAGCTTTCTAAAGTACATGTGACACTTCATTTCACTATAGAGTGTTTTCACGTGACGTCACGGCGGCCATGTTGGTGTCCCTAAACAAAGGAACGGCGGCCATGTTAGTGTCCCCAACTAATCCTCCATGCAAACGTTTTCTTTTGTTTCGGTGGAAAACAAGGTTACTGATCACGTGAGTAAAAACACTCTATACATTAGCACAGCAACAATGCAGTCCACACGGCTGTGCTATTAAAGCCTGCTTAATTAGTTAATGACAAAGCACTTATGGGTAGAAAGTTATTTTGTTATTGTTGGCGGCTGATCCGAAAGTAAATTTCGATAAACCTTGCACTAAAAGTATGACAAACAAAGGGACTGTAAAAATCCATTTCTTAATTTATAAGTATTATTTTTTAAACAAACATAGCGTTAAATTTCATACTTTTGGTTTCTATCTGACCTTAAATCTATAGACTATGTTAGGAAGCTGGTGATATCTTCTGCAGTCCCATAAATGTAATTTGGCAATGATAATAAAAAAATTAAAAGATTTACAAGTGATTCTGAGGAGTTTGAGAGGAAATTATTTGCACCACAACATCCTGAAGTGGTAATTGGATCATATCATCCAAGGAGAAAAAAAGACGAAGCGATCTCGCCTAAATCCACAGGTACCCCAAGCTCAGTGTGAGGGAAAGCTATCAAAAATACAAGGATTTGTATGGGAATCCCGATAAAAGACCTGAGAAGATAATTTTACGAAAAAATTGTCAGTTAAAAAGCCTAACCTTATTGCCATTGTGGGTCGCTTCCTTCCTGTGCGGTTTTTTTTCCAGATTAGACGCGAATTAAGCCGTTACAGGAGCCCATCCTGGAGCGTGCAACTTAACTATACTTGTGCAACGGCGTTTTCACAAGTAAGGTTATTTTTAGATTGAATTTCCCGCTAATGAGACTCCCACAGGAGCCCGATGACCAATTACAAGAAATTAAGCTGACGTTATAGGGTCACCGAACAGTGACTGACTTTGTTTTTTGACCTAATTCGCGGGAAGGGCTAGTCTAAAAAAAAACCTACTTGTGAAAACGCCGTTTCACAGACGCTGTATGGAAGTTGCACGCTCCCTGGTGATGGGCTCCTGGCCGTTATCAGTTCCTCGGTTGTCAAAGGTTATAGTAAAATACCAAGGCTGAACACTGAATCCTCAAGAGCCCACCAAATTGAGTCAAATATTCCTGATTAAAATGTTCCCACGGTTAAAGTTTCACCGTAGAATTCAAGGGCAAAGGTTTTTCTTTCATTTCAATCCACTAGCCGCGCAATTGAAGCCCTGCCAGCGACGTCAGGTGGCTGTTAGTGTCCCAAACGAATCGGTAAAACGATGAAAAAGAGCCTCCTTAATACTCAACACTATACGGCGACCGTCGAGTTCCGCTTAGTTACGACTCTTTGTTTGTGGCTTGGTAACTAGTCTTTGTTTGTCGTCCCTGACGACGTTGCCAAACGAAGACTCGTTACCAAGCCACAAATAAACAGTCGTAACCAAAGATGTTCGAGATGTTTTTTTTTTTCTCAACCGAGTTGATGTTAAGTCAACACGGCTGAATTTAAGTTTCCCTTGGCTTTTGATTTGCCAGTAAAAGGAAAGTGCTTGACGGATTCGCTGGTTTGCCGAAGTTTTGGTGGGACGACCTCGTAGGCCAAAACCTGATAGGTAAAGGGACCTTTGGAGCGGTGTTTGTGACTAAGGGCCTCTTTACACGAGCCGGGCTGGACACCGACCCGGGTCACTTCAGCGTCCAATCTTACGTTTACACGAGCCCGGGCTTGGTGAGGGTAAGGTCGATCTCGGCTGACCCGGTCAGTTCCTTTTTCGCTAGGTCAAAAGGGCTGGTAACTACTTGTCAGTGAAGAAAATGGCGGACGAACCATGCAATCATCGGTAAATCTCAAAGTGCCCTTGGACGGTAGGGGGTGAAGGGTACAATAGCTGAAACAACCCAAACCTAAACAATATGCTTTAGATAATTTTTAGGCCTAAGGTTAGCATTTTTGTATGGGTTTGGGTTGTTTCATTTTGTTTTTCCAGGCCCCTTAAAAAGTTCGATATTTTGATAATCCATCTCGCTTTTATATTCTTGTAGTTTCGCATTAAGATGTTCAGTCATTAAGTGATTCCACTGCCTAGTTGACGTTCTTTTTTCCACTCGCTCTTCATGCCCATTGGCTCACCCCATTTTGCTACAAGCTGCGCATGGGCAAGAAAGGTGAACAAAACGAGTGACGTTCAAACGACCCCGCTTCAGATGAGCCAATGTTTACAAAAAGAAATTGAAGAAATTTCAACCCTTGTAGCTGGGTCAACCCGAGTATCGAAAAGGGTTACCCGGCAAGGGGGCTGATCCGGCTTGACTACTGTTTTCAGAAATAAAGGCTTATAAACATTTGACTGCAATAGGGTTACCCACCGCGGTGATTCAACCAGGGGTAAAAAGCAGCCCGGGGTCTTGTAAAGAAGCCCCAAGTATCAAGATGAAGAAAAGCCCGCAGAAAAGGTTATTGTGAAAAAGCTTTTAAGTGCAGCCCAGAACTTTACCGCAACGTTCATCAAGGAGGTCAAGATTTCAATAGCATACATTTCTGTGCGAATTGTATCAGCGGTTCAACAATTGCACTGTTAAAACGGATGCTTGTCTCTATTAATTTTCCCCGTCTCGGAGATTCCCTGTCTCGGAGATTCCCCCTTTTAGAGATTCCCCATTTTAGAGATTCCCTATTTTAGAGATTCCCCTTTTTAGAGATTCCCCCTTTTAGAGATTCCCTCTTTTACAGACTCCTTATTTTAAAAATTCCCGGTTCCCCGTTCCCCGTTCCATAATCTCTTTCTCCCGTCCTTCTTTTAGAGATAGCCGGTCTTTTATAGGGATTGCCATACAAATCCTTATATTTTTTGTTGGCTTTCCCTCACACTGAGCTTGGGGAGTCTGTGCTAAAACAGCTCGGTACGACGAAAAACATACCCTGCGAGCAGAGTCTCTTTCGATCTTCCTAGATAAGTCGGGAAGAGGAAAGCAGACTCTGCGAGACGGCTCAACATTTCGTGTTGTGCATGCGTTAAAAATTCAAACGTATTCGGGAGTCAGTCACGCGTAACTAGTAACCGCAAACAACAAAACCAAAACAAACAGTAGGGATATTTTCGAACAACTCTGGCAAACATATGACAACCAAGGAATCATTTCGTTCCAAACTCAAGATAGTTCAAGTTTTTAAACTGCCATTTCAATTTTTACTGAAAAAATTAATACGTTTCTCAATTCTGGCAAACTAGTTTCTGTAACCGACATACGGAGGAAATACTCATGGGAATTTAGACAGTTAAAAATTGTCACGCTGTTGTAAATTTAATAATTATTGATGACGCGTGGGGATTGATCATGCGCACAAATTAAAAAAACAGGTTTGACAAGTCGAAACTGGACCATCCTCGGAGACCCAGGGGCAGATCGCAGAAAATGGCGACAAAGAAAAGCTGCTATGCTTTTCTTTGTCGCCATTTTCTTTTGCCCGTTTAGACTTCCCCTTGCCTCCGTGGTCTGCCCCTGGGTCTCCGAGGATGAAACTGGACTGACTCATCCATTTCTTTGGATGAGCGGCAAATCAGAGAAAGTCGAGGCGGCTCGCAGAGTCTACTTTCCTCTTCCCGACTTATCTAGGAAGATCGAAAAAGACTCCGGTCGCAGGGTACGAAAAACATGACACAGGGTAAAGTTAACTTTTATACATTGTTTTGCCGCATGCATACTTTCTCTTATAGTTATGGGGACATCCCTAATCGATTGGATGCTGGTGTTTTAAGGTGACAATTTCACTGGTTTGGCGTCAGTTCCAGCTTGAATAAAACGAGGTCACCAGCCGGCGGCTGGGTGCTCCCCACCTTCTCAATTTTCTTGACTGTCTAACCGTCGGTCGAGAAAAGATCTCGCAAACTGACGCCTCAAACAGCTCGGAATGACCAAAACAACATAACACAGGACTCAGTTGACACTTCGTTTGATCTTCCATTGAATTATTTGCTTTCAAACTTTATTGCCGTACTAATCGCAACCGCCGTAATGTATTTATCCTTCTACAGATCGACAGGAACAACACCAACAGAGGGTGGTTGGCCTGTGCCGAAATCGCTAACCTGTTTGCACCCCGAAAAAACAGGATCGATCCCCTTTGAATTTTCGACTTGCTCACGTGACCATTAGGAGCTCCCCGATTTGTCGCGTGTCATTCTTGATGTGAGTGAGGCCGTGTGAAATTAAACAAATAGACCGCCGCTTGAAATGAATGTACACAGAAGAACAAATGATATGAGATTACTGATGATTGATCATATTTTGAGCGGAGGAGATATTTCAACAGAATTCTACCCAGAAAGTTTTAGAGCCATAGGATTAAAGTACAAAATGAGTGGTCTTACAGTTTCAAAACATGGAAGACGTTTTGTCTTGGCCAAAAATGAAATATACGTGTCATACGCTTTATTATTAGGTTGTTCAAACGAGCTTTCAAAATGAAATATACGTGTCATACGCTTTATTATTAGGATGTTCAAAAGAGCTTTCAAAATGATGAAGAAAGGCGTTTATTTTAGTGTGATAGCGCCCTTGGTTGCAGAGTTATTCATTATTTGTGACGTCACATAGTGGCACAAAATTATGCCTTCTTTGTTGCTCCAGGCTTGCATACGGCGAGAGCTACTGAAATTTAAATCGACCAATCAGAATTCAGCGAGCCGGAAAAACTGTGCTTTCCGACGTCACGTCAATTGTTCGCAATAAAAGAGCCAGAAAGCCATTTAAAAGATTTTGTGGCAACATTTTTGTCAACAAACTTTGGCGCCAAAACTGGGTTGCCAGCGAGCGGCGATTCGAAAGGCAGCTGTTGTGCTTTGGCTGTTATTTAACCTTTTCTAACCAATTTAGGACGAATTCAGTCTAGGATTTTCGAATTAGTGTGAGAAGACGTCAAAACTGCGTTGATAATATATTTATTTGTGTTAACCTCGTGAAAAAAGACTTAAATGGTTTCTTTTCGACAGGGTAGATCGACAACAACGCACAGCGCACAGAATTCACCGTTTCCACGTGAAAGGGCAAAGGATTGACAGGATAGCACAGTTTTGACTGCCGTATGCACGGAGAGTCTAACAGACTTCTTTGTGCTTTGTTCTGTGTAATGTCCATATTCGCTCACACCCATTGAATGAAAATCAAGAGGGGGAGGGAAACTCTGATGTTACCCTTTGGATGGAGAGGGCCTGGAGCCTATTGCGTTGCCATAGAAACGTCACATTGGGCCATATCATGGAACTTTTTGATGACGGTATAACAACTGTAAAAAGCTTCAGTTCTATACAGAAAATGTCTTCAGAGATTTTTCATTTGTTGTAAGTTTACATCATTGTGTCCGCTATGTGACGTCACAAGTCCTCTAATTTGCATAAATCAAAATAAACGCCGTTCTTCATCATTTTGAAAGCTCTTTCAAACAGGCTAATAAAAAAATTGTGTCAAATGTACTTAAGGTCTCGGTAAAGAAGAATTGAATAGATTGAATTATTTGAATAAAGTTTTAGTTTTTTGGTATTTAATATTATCTTTTAGTTTTGAGGCCTCAAACTCAGAATGACCGAGTCTGCTGCAGAAGATCTTGCCCCTTCGCTTTATTGCGAAAATAATCGCATTTTGTTGCATCTTAGTCACAGATGAATGCACTCTAATACCGTGTGAGGAATTTTTGATATGTAAAGAATTGAAGTAAATATCATGCACCAAAATCGAAACTCTAATCTCACACTTAATTTGGGCAGAAAAGGTGCCATAAAATTAGTCTCCGAAGACAAACGAAAAATTCCTCACACCGTATTTGGGGTAGTACAATCATCTATTAGAACTGAAAATTTGGAAGCGATATCTTAAAACCCGTCGGATCAGGAGGTCCGAAAAGTTGCCAATTTGGCGTCAAAATAAACCCCTAGGAAATCGAGCTTGAAGATTTCGCGTGCAGTTGTGCAGTTTACGGTTTGCTGAACAACTCCGCCCCTTTCTTAAAAGCCAACTTATGCTGAGCCAATCAGCGTTCGGGCACGTGTTAAAGTAGCTGATCGCGCGTGAAGGTTGTCAATATGCTGCATGCCTCAGTTTCAAAGCGAGTTCTGGTGCACAAATGAGTTGCGTATTCTTATGCAAATCAAAACCATTTCCCTTACAATAGTTAAGCAACAAGACTCACTTCGAAACCGAGGAAAACAGCAACTCGGAAATGGCCCATTGACATCCAATAATACGTCAATCATTTTCGCGCTCAGATTTTGGCGGGAAATAAAGAAACGCGATTTTAGCGTTTTTAAAATTACTTTTCCAGAATGTTTTTTCGTGAAAATATACTTCACAGCCCACGATTAAAGGTTTACAAAAACAAAAACAAAAATTGAGCGAGACGCCCAAATTTACCTTTACCGCGACCTTTAGCAAAATTTAATGGTTCCCTCAAATTCATACCGAAGTCTCAGCCCCCCCCCCCCCATGATAAATGAGTTTTTATCCCTTGTTGTTGTTTTGGTTGTCGTAAATTTGAAGACGAATTCTCTGCGAAATATTTCTCTGCGTCATTTCCCTCATAAAGAGAAGAAAGCCTTTCTTCTCTTTATGAGGGGAAATGACAAACTAACGGCATCGTAAAAATTCACAAGTCACAAACCCGTCTAAAACGGACACAAGTTTGCCCTCCGATTGCACAGAATGTACGTAGAGGTAAGTGAAGTTTTATTTCTACATTTACAGCTTACTTTAGCATTTACAAGCACAAATTTACTTTTCCCCAATAAAAGGCTATAAATCGTATACCGAGCTTGGGCTGCCTATGATGTGAGAAATTACTTTTCCACCCTTTCCTTTATTCAGGTACGAGTGACAACGCGGGAATTTAAGAAGCCGCTTAAATCGCATTCAATCAGGCAAATAACGACACAAAAAGCGAGAAAGTCATCATGATAATAAAGTAGGGCTTTTTTGTTGAGAACTTTTGCGTGTAAATGTCTTTTCAGTTTTGTTATCGAGATTCCCATACAAATCCTTATAATTTTCTACCCTCCGATTCTGGGCTGCCTGTGGGTCGAAAAGGTTTATTGATGAATGCAAACCTCGTGGTCTTTGAGGCGTGAATACATTTCATACAGGGGCTATCCACGGTTACTTTCCTGTTTTTCAGAATTTTTTTTCAAGGAGGGAATTTTTGCAAACTGACGTCGCTATTACAGAGAGACGCACAGTAGATAAAACTCACAGTTATTATCGTGGAGTGTTTCTCAGAGAGCGGCTTAACACATACACATTCCCTCACTTCTTTGCAGGTTTGGAGTACTCAGGCCTGAGAAATAGCTCGAAGAGTTTCGGTTCCTTTTTTTTAAACAGACACGACCTCGTTATATTCAAGTCATTAACGTATATGCATGTAACAATATAAATACATTGTAGTTGTTTCAAGTTTACACTTACCACTGAAGACGATTGCGAACAGAGAGCACAACGTAACAATTTCTAAGCGTTGCTTAAATAACATGTTTCCTTTAGGCTTCAGTAGTGCTGACCGGATAGGACGTCCAGTTCCTTCGCTCCCGCACTTTCGAACAGGTAGAATCCAAATACTGTACTATGATTTATCGTGACTCTGGTATTAATATATTCTGGATCGACTTTAACAGGCTAATTAATTGAAAATTTCTGTTAACAATGACAGTATTGGCCAATCTCGACGCAATGTCACGCAAGCTGGCAAGTACCTGCGAGATTCCTATTCATAATCCAAGGCATTTGGCGTATTTGAGTGTACTCTTCTTTGCTCTCGTCATAGTTAATAGAGGGGACTGGTTCAGAAGCTCGGCAAACATTAGAGGAGCAAACAAAGATACGAAGATTTAGGTAAAGTTACGTGATCGTGACGTGATCGCCTTTGCCTGCATTCCTTTCATCACGTCGCTAAATAATCATAAAATATTCGCAGAAGCATTTGAAAGGGTGATTGCTAAAGCATCCCTGTGTTTTCCACGAGAGTAATGCGACTTTTGCAATTTTGTTTCGTGAGTGGTGTTTATCTTTGTCCTTGTTATGGAGATGTTGACAGGGAATATTAAATAACAGAAACATTCTCCTGAAAGAAAGTTAAATCCTTATTTAAAGCATTTATTTGAACATAAAAGATGCAACACTTAGCGGGAAATAATATTTTAAAATGAATACTTGGAAACCATTTCGCAAAGGGTTCATATATACTTGGACTTTCACTAACAAAACGAGCACTGTGATTGGTTTGATTCTGGTCACGTGCCCCGATCAAATTAAAATGTGTCCCGACCGCAATACAATTCCGCAGTTGTTTTATGGACATTAATTATTTCGGATCCGGTAAATGAAAGACCGGCCCTGTTGCTGTATTCAATTTAGATTTATGATTCGCTAAACAACGTTATTAAAGGGGCTAGGTCAACGCAATTTTAGCCATTTCAGCACTGATCGAATGGTCATAGAATTAAACTAAAATATCAAAATAAACTGTTCCAAAACTTTAGAAAGAACTCTAACAAAAACACAGGGAGAGCCAAGAAGGGACATGGATGGACAAAACTGGAGTAGGATTGATGAGAATGGATTGAATTTGGGTAAATTTGTAAAAACGTCGGCCCACCCGTTTTTTCATCAAATTTATATCAGTCCTATATCAACTTCCATTTTACACCCGGCTGGAAAATCATTCTCAGTTGTTATGTGGCCGTGATTTTTGCAAATGAAAGACCTCTTGCTCTGCCAATGGGGTGAGAGCTCATAAGTAACAAAATTAAACAAAATTACCTAAAATAGCGTGACCTCGCCCCTAGCTAGCGTGACCTAGCACATTGTTAGCAATTACAGTTGAACCTCCCGTTGGCGGACAACCTCTTGGACCAAGGGTAAGTGTCATCTTACAGAGGTGTCCCGCTTATGGAGTTTGTAAAAAAAGTGCAATAGAAAGCATATAAGTAATTTCGATTTAAAGCAAATTTTTAAAGCTTTTAATTAAGACAACTTGTAATTGTGTTTCAAG
>NC_090874.1:51137991-51149473 GCF_036669935.1 Montipora foliosa | reverse complement strand
TGTTTAAGCGCTTGGACTAGTAGCGAAGTGATTACAATAACCGCAATTTATGTTTGAGGTGACGTTCTCGTTGCTGTTCCCGTCGTCGTTGCTAAAACTCCCTAATTGCTAAATATCTACAGGGACGGCAGAGCCGATGGGGCATTTCAAGCAAAAAGGAAAAATAAGAAGTAAAACACTTTCAATTTTGATATCTCGTCGAGAACGCTGAAAGTAGCTTTTCCGAGCTTCAAGATTTCAAAAAATTTCTGCCGGAGAATTCCCCCAGAATCCGCTACAAGTTAGCTTCTCCGGCGCTTCCTTGTTAGCCCTTGTTGTTGTTAGCCCTTGTTAGCTCCCCTCCCCCCCCCCCCCCCCCCAACCCCCTCCAAATAGAAAATATGCTCTGCCGCCCCTGAGCTATTAGAATATAGGGTCACTTACATCAACAGGTATTTTCAATCTGTATTGGACAAACAGAGGGTGTAAAGTGCAAGTTGGAGGTCACGTCGCAGTTCATTGTTTACCATAACTGAAACAAACCAAACCTTCACAAAGATGCTAACCTTATGCCTAAACATTGTTTAAAGCATAGTGTTTAGGCTAATGTTGTTATTATTGTTTGATGTTTCGCTGTAATTTTACGACATTATATTAAATGTTACATTAAAGACTGCACACAAATTATAGATTTTATTGTTTTAAGTGACATTATTGAAGGAGCCACTACTTTCGTGGGGATCGTTACTTTTGGGGGGACCGTTACTGTCGGTTTTTTACGGTAGTAAAGGTTTGGGTTGTTTCAGTGGTGAAACAATGATCCGCAACAATGATCCGCAACAATGATCTGCAACCTGTCACCACAGTGACCTTGTATTCTTTTGTTTCTGAGACGTTGGATTGGGATTGTGTAAGATTGTCACATTTACGAAATTCATTTAGTTGACCCCATATGGAGGAGATATTTCCATCTTTGACAAAAGTATATTATGGTTTTTGTTCGATTCTAAAAGAAGCAATCTGTTATCCATTCAGTGCATGTATTTTTGATCAATAGTTGTTCTGTTATTTTTCCTTGGGAATTGGTGTGACAGACTGCCATTTTAAGGTCTTCTGTTTGTTTCCTATCGATATTTACCGGTAATTGCATCCATAAGAGATTTATTTGCTGCTTGGTTTTTTTTCCTTTTATTTATCTAACAAAAGGAATGACTATAAGTATAGATTGTGTATGAGGTAATTATCACCATCAAATAAATGTAATGTTCCTTTACCAAGACTTTGTCAAATTTCCCTGGAAAACCGGCAGCTGTTATCCCAGTGTTCAACATACCTCGGCAAGATTTTTGTCTGCGAACTGAGGCAGTTTTCCTGTTTGCAAGATTTCACATTGAACCTCGTCTCTTCACATTCATTGATGATATTGACTTGCAAATGTTATTGGATACAAAGAGACTTAAACTTGTGTTAGTGGATCACAATGTTTTAGCTCAGGCACAGAAACATATGGATGTAGCAGTAATTGAAATTTTAGGTGAGTACAACAACGTGTGCAAACTCTCAGTTTTGTAATCAACTGATTTAGTGGTATCTCCAGTGCAAGAGTTAGGAGTGCGGTAAGGTATCTTGCAGCGTCGCATGGCATCCAAAGTGGACGGGTTATTGAGGATGATGATTATGATAATGATAATATAAAATCATGATCGAGAAATTGCCACTGGATTTTGCAGTCACCATGAATATCCCACCTGGTTTAGGTTTTCCCCGGGTACTCTGGTTTTCCCCTCTCCTTAAAAACCAACACTCCAAATTCCAATTTGTTCTGGATTAGAGGGCCACAAGTTAGAAAACTGTGATAGGTTATTGCATCTCCCTCTCTAAATAAATTTATCTTATTGGGAAATTTAGTGCGTAGTATCATGGGATATTTTTATGTCGAGTCTCACTGCATTTTAAGAGATTTATTATTTAACTCAGTCAGAAAATAGAAGAAACGTAAAGCTCAACTTATAACTTGCTTCCTGGTGTGACAAACTATCGTACCTTCAACTGTCCAGGTTTCACATGCTTATATCAGGTTGCTGTTGATTGGTCAAAAATGAAAACTTGTCAAACCTGTCAATTGAATTGTTGAAAGCGCAATGCATTTTATTTCAAAAACTTGCATTACATGTAAGGAAAAGAAGGATGGAATATCAGAAAATACTATATTGTAAGGTGTACAGAGATGTTAACAATGATGACCTTGGTTTCCAAGTGAACTTCCAGTCAAGAAAAACTGACTTTCATGATGAAATGACATAAAGGGTTGTCAAGTTCCTCAGTAGGAATTTCTTTAATGGCCCTTGCTTCTTTCATGGACTCGCACAACCATTTCATTACATTGAGGTCAGTTTTTCTCTTTTTGTCGTATTTACGTTTTGGTTTTCCTCAATGAACAGAGAAAGTTAATAATATTGACGTGTAGGTTATCATTTGTATTGGGAACTCATTTTCGCCAAAAATCTGGGAATTTGGGAAGCATTCATCGTTTTCTTCAGGGGGAAAATCTACCACTTTCGTAACTATGTTTGAAAACTGGTCAAACTGGTCTTCTGGAGTACTGTAAACGCCCATGTATAAGCCGCATCCGTAGATAAGCCGCACCCCGAATTTAGAAGTGCAGATTTTGGAAAAAAATGTAGTACAATAAAGTTTGAAATTCCAGTAACGTTCTATTGCTATAAACCAACAAGGACAAACAATCAAGGTTTCACCATAAAGTTGAAATACGAATGAGTGCTTAGTAGCCAAGCTTTAAATGTGGGGAGGAGTCTGGGCCAGGGCCTGGGTATCATGACCACATCTATAAAGATGTTTGGAAACTCGCAATAGGCGAAAAAATTCATGCAGAACAGGAGCTTGATAATGCAGTCGACAAATAATAATTGCCGAGAAGGTGGTCAAGGACAACGAAACAGTTGGCCATTTACCTCGCGAGTACTCGCGAATTTTGTGATATTTTATCGCACGTGGCAGAAAGATATCCGTGGAAGTGACTGGCTGAAGCTGTCACTGCAAACAGCTGTGCGGAGGAATGGAGTTTCCTTTTAGATTGGTGTTTACTCGTTCGAGTAAAGCGAAAATTAATCGCTTGAAGGAACTCTTGGAGAGCAAGATTCGCCGATAAATACTCGAAGACACAAACGGCTCCTTTAGGAGCCACCACTCATTAAAAAGTCAATGAACAACAGCAACATGCTCTCAGTTTCTTTTATGTTTCGTTACTGAGATCTTAAGAAGTTGTATGAATATTAATTAGGTTTTTTAAAACTCCAAACACAGATGTATCCATGGATAAGCCGCACCCTTGATTTATGGCTTCAATTTTGTGAAAAAAAGTGCGGCTTATACATGGACGTTTACGGTACATTAATACCATGATATTGTTGTACTTGTTTTGGGTGTTATTTGTACTCTTCTGACTGCAGTTGAAGAATAAAAGGTATTATTATTGTGATTATCATTGTTAGACATTTCATTTTGTCAGCGACCTGTAGGTTTGTGGTTCCATGCCAGGTTTGACTCCAGCAATTTCTGGTCTCTCAGGGGTTTCAATAAAATTTTGTAGTTGGCACCTGGTTTGATCAGGGTAACTGACTGTTGTCATTGACTCAAAATGACTTTTAATCTTACGTTTGAGAAAAAAAGAAAGGAACTTTATTTTAGTGTCTGGTCGTTCTAGCGCTGGAGCAATAATTGGGGACACTGAAAACCAAAATCAACAAATGAACTCAAATCAAATCAAATGTTGGTTTTTGAGGAGAGGGGAAACCATAATACCCAGAGAAAAATCTCTAGATGCAGAGTAAAGAACCAGCAAACTCAACCCACATATGACACCAAGTCAAGGAATCGAACCCGGACCAACATTGGTGAGAGGCAAGTACTCTCGCCACTGCGCCATCCCTGCACTCCTTCTTACTTTAGATTAGGGAAAAAGGTTGCCAACTTTTCTGAGTGAAGTAGCCATTAAGCCAATGCTTATTGTTAGCTGTCAGTACCTGAATGCCACACACGGCACAGCATTCCTTTTGGGTGATTTGCTTTACAGTCCCAGTCCCAGTCCCCATGCCTTCCTCTGGTGGGCCAGCTATTGCTCTAGCTACTTCCTCCTTATCTGCACTCCCTTCAGTTGTAGATAAGGCATCTGCCGTTGGTCTGGGGCGTGCCCCCATGCCCTACAAATTGTTAAGGAAAATCATGGGTGGCCATTTTGTTGATTTAGCTGACCTCCTCTCCATAAATCTTTGCACAGTGGAGAATGAACCAGAGACTTTTTTGAATGGAAAATTGGTGGTTTTGGCATTAAAGTATTGGGAGGATGAAATCTTAGATATCTTCACATTCTTTCAGATGGTTGTTGCACTCATACCGATGGCTCCATCTTATGAGGTACAAGCTACTGATTATTCAGATGGCCAGGCAATATCCTGGCCAAGCATGACTTGATTATGACGTTACCTTAAAAATATCACTGACTGGTTGAATATGAACCTTGACCTGTACAACTTTCACTTGTGCCCCCCTCGTGCCTCATCTACCGGTCAGCTACTTAAGTTCTCGATTGCTTCCAGCACATCAGCCGATCATGACCAAAAGCAGGGCACCCAATACTGTTAGTCCTGGAGTGACGGCAAGTGTTGGTACCACTATCCTTTTCTCCACATGTGCGAACAGTGAAATGGATAGCACTGGAAGGTCAAGTGCCCATTTAAGTCGCATTACAGGCAGTGCTCTCACTCCCCTTGTCCTGTGGGGAGAGAGCAGCAGTTGTGATGCCCTTCAGCTATGTGGTGTTATAAGCTTGCCCTGTGTTTGGTTCCATTTCAGGATTGCTTTTCTGCCTCATGTCATCCCACATTAGGACAAGGACAGAAAAATCTTAATGTTTTAGTTGATTCGTTTTAAAACTTCCTTATTCCATACAGTATGCCACAGTCGATGATTTCATCAGTGGCATCGTGATCAGAGCCAGGAGCATGCTGATGGCCAAATTCAAAGTGGCATTGGCTTATCGCAATCTGGCAGTCCACCCAGAAGACCTGGGGCCCCATCTGCACTCCAATAAGCCAGAGGGACCTTCTACTTGCCTCACAATACTTGGTATTGAACTTGACATTATAAAACTCCAGGCTCACCTTCCTAGGAAAAGCAAACAGCTGTAGTCATTAATGGGCCACATTCACCACACATAAAGAATTGCTCCCCATGGTTGGGCATTTTTTCATTTGATGATAAACCTGCTGTGTAAGTTTCAGTGCAAATACCATCCTATTAGGCTCAATGGGGAGTTCCATTTGGATTTGACTTTGTGGCAGGAACTCTTCTGCACATTGGCTGGCCGGAGTTTCTCCTCACTTCCAAGTGGGCTCACCTTCAGGACTTCCAGGTCTGATCAGATGCTGCAAGGTGGTTGGGTTGTGGTGCTGTATTTCAGGGCCATTGGTTTGTAGGTTCCTGGTCACTGTTGTGGGGCCCACTAAACCATTGCCTGCAGGGAACTGTTTCATGTGTGCTTGGTATCCCATCTCTGGGGTCCCTTGTGGGTGTCCAATCATGTTTAGTTTTTGTGTGACAATGAGGCAGTTGTGGCAGTCCTTAAATCCAGCATGGCAAAGAACCTTAACCTAATGGGTTTATTACGCTATCCTGTCACTGTGTGCAGTGTGTTACTCCTTTTCATTCACCTCCTCCGTTTGTGGTAAAGAAAACTACAGAGCTGATGCCCTTTCTCATTTTCAGTGCCAGCATTTCCAACAACTGCCTCCTGAGGAAGATCAAGAAGCCCTCCTGGCCTGCGTTCAGGTGGTCTAATGGAATGCTGCAAGTTCTCAGGGTCTAGCTCTGTTAAAGCTCTGTCTCTGGCTCTGTCTTCTCTCTGCCCAACATCGGTTTGTGGAATTCTACCAAGAGGTTAGGGTTAGGGTTAGGCCACCTTCAGTGAATGAGCCGACTTTGACGTGGTTCTGTACAATGTTGGCAGACAACCTGAATGATGCTGTGCTCTGCTCCCTTCATATTGGCAATGGCCAGCTCAATCCATTGGTCAATAATTATTATTGCCTTCAATTACAACTTCTGCCTCGTGGTATTAAGCAAGAGCAGGGCTCTTCCGGTCAGGCCCACCTCCCAGCTGGAATTGATGAGGGTTCTCCACCAAGTCTTTAACATCACCAAACCAGACCATATAATGTTGTGGGCAGCCTGTTGCCTAGGATTTTTCGGCTTTCTGTGGGTGAGAGATTTCATAGTCAACTCTTTCTTTAACCCAGTGATTCACCTGTCTGTTGATGACATTCAAGAGGATTCCTTGGTAAACCCTTCTCGCTTGAAAGTACACATTTAAGTATTAAAAAACTGACCTCTTTGAGGTGAATGCGACATTTGTGTGGGGAAGGCTAATGCTTCCATTTCTCCGGTTTTGTCCATAGGGAACATGCATTTCTGTACGTGTGCTGGTGTTCTCCCGGGCCCTTATTTACATGTACACTGTAGGTGCCCAGACAGTACTCCACTAACTCGCTAGCATCTATTCTTTTGAGTACAGTCCATTCTGTACTCCCCAGGTTATTCTGGCTCCTATTCTGGGCACATTTTTGGAATTTGTGTCACCACAACAGCAGCCTCGTTTGGGGTCCCAGATCATCTCATAAAAATTTGGGTTACTGGTCTTGCAATACATAGCAATTGACAATCAGGATACCAGTCATTACAGTGGTGCAGGTTACCAGTCCGTTATTATGGTAAAAGGTACAACCACACCCAGGTCTCCTTAAGTTTGATGCCTCGTGCTTGGGTGTTCGGGCTGTAGCCTTTAAGCCACGAGCCCTTATGCTATGAGTTGGGTTCCAACTCGGGGATCCCTTCAGCTTGGTGTGGGGGCTCGTGGCTGGGTTGCCTACTCTGCTGGT
This sequence comes from Montipora foliosa, assembly GCF_036669935.1. NCBI lineage: Eukaryota > Metazoa > Cnidaria > Anthozoa > Scleractinia > Acroporidae > Montipora > Montipora foliosa. The sequence continues at coordinate 51,142,541 of NC_090874.1, read as the reverse complement.
CCCCCCAGGTGGTCCGGTGGGGACTGACTGAGGTTGTAGGACCAGCCTCTGGCATTCCAAGGCACCTGACCTCCACATGCAATAAACGTTGTAAACCTAGAGAAACAACAACTTTAACTTTTAACTTGCATGTGATCAGGTTGTGCACATCGAAACTGCACCAATTTTATGTGCCAGCTTGTGTCAAGGAAACTTTTTTCCTGCTGTCATGGCAGCTTAACACTTTAGAATAAGAAACTACAAGTAAGAGCAATTTATTAAAATGGTGTATTTATGATTTTTCCCTGAAAGTTTTGATTTTTTATTTGCAGTTTGTAATATTTTGCAATCAAGTCTTAAGATGGCACCAGTATGTGATTTGCTCAATTATTGAGTTTGGAGGTGTAAGAAAACACTATGACCGGCCCCATGGGAAACAGTGAGTTTTGTTTCCCTTAGACCCTCGATACTTTGTGTCGGGGAACAAGACTCACTGTTTCCCTTGGGGCCAGCAATGAATTGCTTATTAACAGCCTACTGTTGTTCCTTGACAACTGCACAGTGAAAATATATACTAGAGATCACTGGTCTCTGATTGGCATCACTTTGTTGTTTGCAAGGGTCAGTTATCCCCTTTCACCTATTTGTTTGCAGTTTCTTTTTAATAATAGTTTGCTCATTCCTTTTCAAGACCATCACAAAGATCTATGGCCTACTCATATGAAAGTGACCAAAACTATCGAACTGGTAGGATCGTGCTCTACGCTTGTTGCGGAAAAGCTGTTGCCTTTAGACATATTGGACAGTCAAATGTCTAACCTCTTACTGGGCACAATACTTCTAGACACCATAAACCTGGATCCTAGAGCAGGACGGAGCACAGACAAAGACAAAGTCATTGTCAAGAGATTACAGGATAGGTACCCTCTGGCCCTTGATGAACTGTACATTGCTCTAAGCCAAGGTTTGTTTCCAGAGTGTGTTTGTTACCGGGTGTTTTGAGAGATGCATACTCGCTTTTCTGCTATTTTTTGGAACTGAGCCCCAACCCTCCTCCAAAAAAAAGCATGAATGCAACCATCAGAGTCTTAAGGTGGTTCCTTTGAAAATGTCACTATCCAGATTTTTGTCAAACATGGCACAAATGATATTCATGGACAGGACATTAAAAAAATGCAATAAACAAATGGGGTTACCGAGCTTGTTTTAGCGCTGCATGCCCCGAATGAAGCGAGAAGTGCTGTCGAAACTTGATCAACAGGAACAATTGTTGTTAGGTAGTGAAAGCTTCTGAATATTACTGAAAACTTGAGCCTGCTTGTTTGTTCAGGCTACGTCGTCACCTCACACTCAGAGCCTTTCTCCAAATGTAGTTTCACGTCATTTATATATAAATACTACAGCTTCTACTATCCAACTCTTGTCTCCTTCAAATATGTTTTCCGTGTCCCTATTACGACTACATAACATCATTTAAAGGGGGGGGGGGGGGGGTGGAGGTGGGGTCACGGTGCTGGTTCAGGAGAAAATAGCCATTCCTTGACCGATTAAGCTTGGCGTCATTGAAAATTCGCCATTTTATCAATGTGTGCGAGCTAATGCATGTGCTAATGATGCAGGAAATTATGTGCAGTAGGGTTGCGCAATGCAAAACCATGGAATCACCTTAACTTCAAATAAGACTTGTTGTTTAAATTCCTTGGCTCGTGGTAATTAAACGCTGCCACTAGTGATACGGTTCACAACGTCCTTTTTCTTTATTTTTTTATTATTATTCAGGATACCCCTCAAATTTTAGGACTAACTCTTGCATTGGAGCAATGGACCTCATCTCTTCCTACAGTATGTAGAGAGTCAAACTAGCAGCAATTTGTAGGTTTGTAGCTTTTGGGATAGGCATGTCTTGCATGCATGGATTGGTGTGAAGGAGTCCTTTTAAATCCATAGAGATGAGTTGGCAAGAGATCTGAGCGGGGTGGTTATGCAGTTGTTGCAGGGCCTGGGAATATTATTATTATTACATTAAATCCTTAAGAGGAAAAGAGGAAGAAGACTATGAAGAAGTCTGAGGTTGACTTTTCACAGTGGACTAGCAAAGCCAAAGTGGAAGAGGTGTTTCCAAATCTAATTGAGGGTTTATAATTTTGTCTCAAACAGCAAAATTTGACGTGTCTGGTCTCTCAACACAAGACCTACTGCGGAAAGACTACAAAGCCTTACCTAAGAATGACAGGCAAATACCTGCTGTTGGTATTAGTGCTGTAAGTGGGTTGTCGATGGGCAAGTTCTTCTCAAGAAACCATGTACAACAGCACATATTAGAGTACTGCCGGATGGCTTCATCTCTAGATGTGTTGGTGATAATGTTTGTGCATTTTCCAGAAGGCTATAACGAGCCTCCCCAAAGACAGATTGCAGTCTGTGGTCCATGTGAAGAATTAAAGCGAAAGATTGCAAAATATTTAAAGGCTTCGGAGGAACTTCAATTGAAAGAGTTTAATGTGTTCCATCAAGACTGCTTTCTCTATGATCAAGAGAATATCACAGCGACAAGGAAGGTTGTGTTTCCTCTTGTGATTGATTTTCTTCAGAGTCAATAAATTGTAACCTTGTACTTTGTCAGAAACATCAGGTTGTCAACTGGTAATTCAGCAAATGAGGCCTCTTTTACTAATACATATCTTTTTTAGGTTCATTCTTTTGTGAGGACAAGAAGCGATTACTCTGCTAAATACTGGCCATTTAATTCAGTTATAGATATACTTTTGCCCCCTCCAGGGAATAGTCCCAGGATGAGCTCTGGCTGAATTTAGGCCACCCCCTTTGGTCATAAAGTCGCTCAGGGAGAGTGGTGTCCAAAAGCTCTCTCTCTCTCAGTCCGTCAGGGGAGTGTCACCAGCCAAAGGTGAAAATCCATGGACACAAACTTGATCAGCAAATACTTCTCTTGTGTCAGTATGTTCTTCTCTTCAACATGCTCAAATTTTTTAATCTGTTATCTTGTGAAATTAATGAGCAAGGCTAACATTAAACAGAATTGACGATTCATGTTGCCAGACGCATCTCAGAGTGACTAAGACGGCTGATTAATTTACAAAATGAATGATTCATTTGCCATTGTCTATTTGCAAAAGAGACTGGGTGCAAAATGGTTAAAACGTTTGAATTCGATTGAGCTTATCTGACAAAGCCCCCAGAAAATAATTTAAGTAATGAGATTGAGCATGAATGGATTAAAACAAAAACGTCACTGATTAAAAAGGGAGTCAAGTATTGAGTGGACGGACGCATTGGCAAAATAACAGATATGTTAAAAGGAGTATTGCTTCTCCTGTTTTCCGGTAGAAGAAGCCTTCATGTCTTGATAGTCAATGTTTGATATTTGTAGCAAGTCCTTTGTTCGTTTCTAACATGGTGAGTTAACTCTGACTCTCAGGAGTTATCAGCATGTAAATTCTCCTCACAATCTTAATATACTAACAGGTAGATGGGTATTATCAGCAAGGGGATATTTAGATGTTACACTAAATTCTCATGACCAGCCATTAAAGAAATTAATGGCACTGGTTAGGAGAACGATCTTTTAGATCTTTAAAGGGAGAGGGTCGAGATAGTAGACTGGTCTTAGTAATCTCGTTCGACGTGTTCGAGGGCGGGCGAATACTAGTCGAACAATCCGGCAAATGTAGACGAGAGATCGTAATAGCGATGATATGTTTGACGTCACCTATTGTCAATAGGGAGCTTACGAAACGAGGACGACGACGGCTACGAGGACTTCATTTAAAAATACAAATCCGCGTTATTCATATCACTACGAAACTATTTCATGTCGTTCCGCGTTAAGAATGTGTAGTAACTGACAAGGAATTAAACTGGTATGAGTGGGTTGGAAGCGTAGAGAGAGAACTGAAAATTCATCGTCATGTGCTAACGTCCTCCACAGATCCTTGAATTTAGTCATTTCACGTCGTCATTTAGGAGATGACGGCAAAGAAATGCACCAAAACGTAAAACGCACGTGCAGAGCGTGCAGAGCCATTGTTTTTGCTCAATAAACCTATTGTTTTGTAGCGTCGTCGTTGCCGTCGGCGTCGTGGTTTCGTAAGCTCCCTATTAATGTGCCAACCACAGCCTCATTGGCTGTCGAAACAAAGGGTCTTGTTTCTGTGGTTGGCACATTTGAATAAAAAAACCAACGTTTGTAAACAGATATCTTCCCTATTGTGGATTTTTGCGATTAAGAATCTTTTGTCTGGATTATTCCAGTACGCGGTAACCAAGTGTTTTCACGAGGCCGGGTTTTCCGTTGGTTCGATCCACTCTCTCGAGTCCGGTCTTCGCGCGGGCTCCATTCGCGAAATGGAGCTCGCAATCGATCCTACGTTAGGTTTGAGCGGCGGTGCCGATTTCCCGCGGCGTCTGTTCTGTAAAGTCTCTCGAGATCGTCTTCCAGGATGTATTGGAAGAATAATTACCTTTACCGTCTATTATTATATGGCTCTGTCTCACGAGGCCGGGGAACTACAAAATTCACGAATTTGATTGCCTAAAATCGATATAGACCGCGG
>NC_090874.1:51127991-51132991 GCF_036669935.1 Montipora foliosa | reverse complement strand
TTAGTCACAAATTTTCGTCACACTCAGGGCTTTGTCAAATAGCAGCAAGTTTTTGATTTTTTTTTTTTTCACATATCGGCAAGAATTTTGTGTTGTATATGTGTAATGTTCCATACTTGTTAAATTGTCCACAACAGCCACTTGTTTTACGTAAATTTCTTGTTTACCGAAGGGTATGTCGGCTGTTATGACACTTCGCATACTTCACCAGACGTGACACTTCTTCTCTGGATTCATCTTCGTACCCGCGGGACAATTAAAAGCATCTGAGAACTCCTTCATGTTAGAAAGCGCCCCGATGACCCTGGAAAATTAAATTGAATTCTAATAAAAACTGATCTTTTGAAGAAGAAGACGTGTACAATTACACCACTTTTGAAGAAGTTTTTTTTAAAATCGTGATTCACCAGGGGATGCTCGCAAGAAATTTGAGTTCTCTTTTGCAATTGGAGGTGGTAGAGCATCCGAACTAGATTTTGCTGACTCTAAAAGCGGGGCTCCCGGGTTATTTATTCATACAATAAGTAAACCTGAATTCAGCCTGCGATCCAATCGAATCCCAGTACCTGGTCAGCGGTCACCTTAAAAAAAACAGCTGACCTCGAGGTTGGTACTTTAAGTAGTGTTATTAAAGTGTATCATAATAGTATGTAATTATATCATGGATGTATTAAAGCCTTAAATTGTTATATATAAAGGTATATACAAGTGAATTTCCATGTATACCCCCATATATATTCATGTATACCCATGTATATGCATGTATACCCATGTATGTCCATGTATACCTATGTATATCCATGTATACCCATGTATGTCCATGTATACCCATCTATATCCATGTAAAACCATGTATCGCCATGTATATCCATGTATATCCATGTATACCCATGTATGTCCATGTATACCTATGTATATCCATGTATAACCATGTATGTCCATGTATACCTATGTATATCCATGTATACCCATGTATATCCATGTATAACCATGTATAACCATGTATAACCATGTATGTCCATGTATACCCATATATATTCATGTATACCCATGTATATCCATGTTTACCCATGTATGTCTATGTATACCCATGTATATCCATGTATACCCATATATATTCATGTATACCCATGTATATCCATGTATACCCATGTATGTCCATGTATACCCATGTATAACCACGTATAACCATGTATGTCCATGTATACCCATGTATGTCCATTTATACCCATCTACATCCATGTAAAACCATGTATAGCTATGTATATCCATGTATATCCATATACAGCCATGTATTTCCATGTATACCCATGTTCAGGCGTGTATATCCATGTATACCCATTTATCTCTATGTGTACCCATGTAAATCTATGTCTAATGTTGTATATCCATGTATACCCATGTATGTCCATGTATAACCGTGTATACCCATGTATGTCCATGTATACCCATGTATATCCATGTATACCCATATATATCCATGTATGTCCATGTATACCCATATATATTCATGTATACCCATGTATATCCATGTATACCCATGTATGTCTATGTATACCCATGTATATCCATGTATACCCATATATATTCATGTATACCCATGTATATCCATGTATACCCATGTATGTCCATGTATACCCATGTATAACCATGTATAACCATGTATGTCCATGTATACCCATCTATATCCATGTATAACCATGTATAGCTATGTATATCCATGTATGTCCATGTATATCCATATACAGCCATGTATTTCCATGTATACCCATGTTCAGGCATGTATATCCATGTATACCCATTTATCTCTATGTGTACCCATGTAAATCTATATATAATGTTGTATATCCATGTATACCCATGTATGTCCATGTATAACCGTGTATACCCATGTATGTCCATGTATACCCATGTATATCCATGTATAACCATGTATAGTCATGTATACCCATGTATATCCATGTATACCCATATATATCCATGTATATCCATGTATGCCCATGTATGTCCATGTATACCCATGTATATCCATGTATAACCATGTACACCCATGTATGTCCATGTATACCCATCTACATCCATGTATAACCATGTATCGGCATGTATATCCATGTATATCCATGTATACCCATGTATATCCATGTATACCTATGTATATTCATGTATCACCATGTATGTCCATGTATACCCATATATATTCATGTATACCTATGTATATCTATGTATACCCATATATATTCATGTATACTCATGTATATCCATGTATACCCATATATATTCATGTATACCCATGTATATCCATGTATACCCATGTATGTCCATGTATACCCATGTATATCCATGTATAACCATGTATGTCCATGTATACCCATGTATGTCCATGTATACCCATCTACATCCATGTATAACCATGTATAGCTATGTATATCCATGTATATCCATGTATATCCATATACAGCCATGTATTTCCATGTATACCCATGTTCAGGCATGTATATCCATGTATACCCATTTATCTCTATGTGTACCCATGTAAATCTATGTATAATTTTGTATATCCACGTATACCCATGTATATCCATGTACAGCCATGTATATCCATGTATGCCCATATATCTCTATGTATACCCATGTATAACTATGTATAACCGTGTACATCCATGTATACCCATGTAGGTCCATGTATACCCATATGTATTCATGTATACCCATGTATACTCATGTATACCCATGTATATCCATGTATAACCATGTATATCCATGTATATCCATGTATACCCATGTATTTCCATGTATACCCATGTTCAGCCATGTATATCCATGTATATCCATGTACAGTCATGTATATCCATGTATACCCATGTATCTTCGTGTATACCCATGTAAATCCATGTATAACCTTGTATATCCATGTATACCGATGTATATCCATGTATAACCATATATAGCCATGCATATCCATGTATATCCATGTATAACCACGTATAGCCATGTATATTCATGTATGTCCATGTATACCCATGTCTGTTCATGTATACCCATGTATATCCATGTATAACCATGTATAGCCATGTATATCCATGTATATCCATGTACAGCCATGTATATCGATATATACCCATATATCTCTATGTATACCCATGTATATCCATGTATAACCGTGTATATCCATGTATACTCATGTATACCCATGTATATCCATGTATATCCATGTATATCCATGTATACCCATGTATACCCAAGTATACCCATGTATATTCATGTACAGCCATCTATTTCCATGTTTTTCCATGTATAGCCATGTATATCTCTGTAGAGCCATGTATATCCATGTAAAGCGATGCAGTTCCATGTATACCCATCTATATCAATGTATACCCATGTATGTCGATGTATACCCATGTGTACCCATGTATATTCATTTATACCCATTTATATCCATGTATACACATGTATATATATGTATACCCTTGTACAGCCATGTATTTCCATGTATATCCACGTACCGCAATGTATGCCCATGTATATACATGTATACCCATGTAGTATCATGTATATCCATGTATACCCATGTATATCCATGTATACCCGTCTATATCCTTGTTCAGCCACGCATTTCCATGTACACCCATGTATATCCATGTAGAACCATGTATTTCCATGTATATCGATGTAGAGCCTTGTATATCCATGTATATCTGTGTACAGCCACGTATTTTCATGTATACTCATGTATATCCATGTATACCCATGCATGTCCATGTATACCCTTGTATATCCATGTTTTGCCATGTATATCCATGTATACCCATGCACAGCCATGTATCTCCATGTATACCCATGTTTATCCATGCATAGCCATGTATATCCATGTATACCCATGCATATCCATGTTTACCCATGTATATCCATGTACAGCAGTGTATAGCGGTGTACAACCGTGTGTATCCATGTATAGCCATGTACAACCATGTTTATCCTTGTATAGCTGTGTAGTATCATTATGTCCATATATTTCCATTTAAAACCATATATTTTCATGTTGTCCTTGTATGTCTATTTATAACCATATATATCTATGTATAGCCTTTTATTATCATATATATCATATATATGCATGTACACCCATATACATCTATGTATAGACGTGTATTACCCTGCATATAACCATAATTTCCTTTCAACAGGGGCGACGATTTGGATCTATCTATCTATCTATCTATCTATCTATCTATCTATCTATCTATCTATATTTGATATACTTAACCATGAGATCTTGATAAAGAAATTAGAATACTTTGGCTTTGATCACTCAGCAGTTGCCATTTTCCATTCGTATTTGTCAAATCGCAAGCAACAGTTTAGTGTGAATGGAACAGCTTCTAAGCTCCTAGATATTTCGTGTGGCGTACCACAAGGCTCAATATTAGGACCCCTTTTATTTTTAATGTATATAAATGTTTTGCCGAACTGTCTTCGTTTTTGCAAGGCCAGACTTTATGCAGATGACACAAACTTGACGGTCTCCAGCTCTGAACTTCCTCAGATAAAAGAGTTGATGAGCAGTGATCTGAAGCATGTGTCAACCTGGCTTGTTGTGAATAAACTGTCATTAAATGTACTGAAGTCAGAATTTATGATTATTGGATCTAGACGGAGATTGGCAACTTTGGATGGTAATGTCGATCTCTCAGTGGATGGATATTCTTTAAAGAGAGTTCAACAAACTAAATGTTTAGGAGTGCATATCGATGAAAATAGCACCCACTCTTACTCTCGATAATAGAATTACCGTCTACAGATCAATCATAGAACCTTACTTTAATTATTGTTCACTCGTCTGGGGCAGCATTTCCCAAATCCTTTCTAATAAAGAATTATAATAAAGAATATTCTTTGTATTGGAATTTAGTTTCCCCCAATCATTCTCCAGTCATGCACTTTTTGGATCTTTTGTAATTTTTGTTTTATTTTTTACTTGTATTAGCATGACAAAGTAT
>NC_090874.1:51100491-51117991 GCF_036669935.1 Montipora foliosa | reverse complement strand
TTTGTCCAGCTGGCCCTTGCGTAAAAAACTGTCTGCATTTATTAACCGTTCTTCTGATGTATAGTTTGTTAGGATTTTATTGAAACTAACGCGCGTACGAACTTTTTCCCGAAGGACACTCGCGAAGGTGGGAAGTAACCTTAACTGGTGACCCACGGATTTCATGTGTCTATTAGCGGGAATTTTGTTATTGATCCAGTCCGAGTTTTGTCGATCCGGTCCGGTCCGGTCCGGTCCGGTCCGATCCGATCCAGTCCGGTCCGGTCCGGTCCGGTCCAAGGTTTTGCCAACGGCCCTCGGATCAAGCGCGTGGTCACTTCCACTGTCTACACCACCTAAAACAGCCCCTCGCTCGTTTAAAACTGTCGTCACGTTTGCCTGTCAATTTCAACCTCCTACAATTTAAACACCGTTCTAGCTGCTCAATTCTGTATTGTTCTGGTTCTTTCTCGAGAATTGAGCCAAGAACACAGTCGACGTCGCTTAAAACCGAAAAGATTGAAACGAATATTATGCCTCATTTCCTTTGTGACTCTTACAGACTGATCTTTGTTTGTCTGAGTCACTTGGGGGCCTATGATTTCATGACGTCATTAGTGCAAAGCGCTACTGCTTCACTTTATTGCATGACCACTCCTACTCGTCATGGCTTAAAAGGCCATGCAACATTAAAGAGCTTTAGATTCTAGGACGAGAATGACTACGAATACGAGATTTTCTCATAGAACAACGGTGAGCGAGCACAAACCAGCGTCATTTTGGTGGGAAAAACGTGATACCGTCGTCATTTTAGTACAAGGTTTTGCAAAAATGTCGTCGTGTCAAAACAAGGCAACAATATGGTAGCAGTTTTGGCATTTTTCGATCAGCAAAAACGCTCACTTATCAGCAATAAGAAGAACTGAGGAACCTATGCTGCTAACAAAGGTAAGATTAATCGTCTGGGTTAGGCCATCCTCTTTTTTTTATCTCCGTTTAGCGTCGTCCAACCGACCCAAATTTTGGCATTTAAAAAAAAAAGGTTAAGACGTAGTTAGACCATTTTTCACTTTAAGGTGGCTCAAACCAGTTTCAACTCTTCCAAGTGACGCTCTTATTAGAGGGATCGGCACCACAACGTTGTATCATGTATTAGCAATATTGTGGTAACAAATGAAACACGGATTATTGCTGAACAAGATACAGCCATTATTGTGACGTAATATGTCACTGTGGCAACGGGAAAGCCCTGTAAAAACACTCTTTATTTTGTCTTTAGTTGCTTATATCTCAAAAACGAACTGGGTGACCCCCATTTTTTATTTCTGAAAAGTAATCAGAAGGGCAAGATAAAACTTTCTGCAAAGTTTTAAAAAAATTATATCTAGTTGATTCAGAGCCACCTTAATTTTTATTTTTTTTAAGGTGGCTCTGAATCCTCTAGAAAGAATTTTTTAACACTTTGCCGAAAGTTTCATCGTGGCCTCCTAATCACTTTGCAGCCAAAAAAAAGGGGGTCACCAAGTTCGTTTTTGAGATATGAGCAACTAAAAATGTAGGGTGTTTTTGCTGGGCTTTCCAGTCGCCAAGGTAACTTATTACATCACAATAATGATCACATCTTGTTTGGAAATAATCGGTGTTTCATATGGTACTATAACATTGCTGTTACGTGATACAGTGTAGCTTCATTCGATCTAAACAGAGAGTCTTCTAAGTGTTGTAACCCTTTCGAGCCTCCTTAAATAATTATTTTAATTAATCTGAAAAATGAGCAAGGTAACATCATAGAGAAAATCACGTCCTAATTCTACAATAACCTCAACCAACATTTCCACCATATAGATTCTGCGTTTACGTCTTGTTGTTTCCAGGTTCCACGGCAATGATGCTGGGGTATGAGGCCTCCTATTCCGAGACTTTCGTTGTGATTTTTTTTTTAGTTTTTTTTTTCAATCCGACCGATCGACCCAATATTAGGAAACGTATTCGACGCTGAACGAAAAAAGAGGGGATGGCCTTATCAATTTTCTAGGTGTTTTCGCTAAAAACGGGCAGTCAAACCTCGCACTCGTTCTCGTCCTCGTTGTGGAATGTAAAGGTTCCTATTAGCAGCCAGTCAGAAGTAAAAGCAAGACCTATTGGCCCTTGATCGTACACATTTTCCCACGTTTTGTACCGGTTGCAAGTCTTTTGATTGGCTCATTTGGTTATCTGTGTCTGATGCGATCGTCAAAGAATTACTTCAGTAGGAATCATACACCGGCCACACACGATAACGCGTGCGACTAGATTGGGAAAAATTCCCGACTAAACCACTTTACGTGCAATGGTTTGAGTTAAAATTACCTGTACTTTGGCAAAGTATGAGTATCAACCATTGTCATCTGGTATGCTGCTTGGGGATTGTACGAGCTGCACCACATCTACAGATAACAAATTTATATGAGAAGACAACAGAAACAGCGGGTAAGTTTTTATGAAGGGTTATCGAGACTTTGGCAATACAAATGTGAATTGTAGAACTCTTTGATAATGCTACCTCAACCTTTCCCGAAATTTCTGAATACTTTACTGTAAAGAAAGCGCTTTCTAGTAAGAATAAATTGATTTTAGATCTGGAATACATCATTGCCCGCTCGTTAGCTCTATGGGTATCTGATCAAAATGGCTCTACGCAAAGAATCGGTTACGGGTTCGGTAACGTACCCTTACCCGCGTACACCGGTAAACAGGTGTCTCTGTGAACAAGCCCGAAACGGGCCCTCGATAGTGCCAAACCCGCGTTTTCGCGCCTTTGTGCATTCCTTCCTACTGGAAGCTGCCTGTTTCTTTCTGAGGCAAAGTTCCTTTATATGCAGATGGGCAGGACACTTGGTAACCCAAGCAAGTGCTCTATGGCGAGCTCGTAAGAGGTCAGCGGAAGATCGGAAGACCGAGAAAACGATTCAAAGACTGCTTGAAAGCATCACTTAAAGATTGTGCAATCGACCTAGAAACTTGGGAACTTATAGCATATGATGGACTTTTTATGATGGCGTAGGAGTATCCATGGTGGCATCAAACACTTTGAAGCAGAGCGTTCCAACTACATTATTCAGAGCAGGCTCCGCAGAAGAGATCCTCTTAACGCAGCCCCAACAGGAGTAGTGTGTCATCTCTGTTCAAGACCCTGTGCAAACAAGGCCGGGCTTGCTACACACCTCCGACCACGTCACCCGGGCTACGCGAACCACCAACCGTCTTCATCGCAAACGATGTGACTTCCATGACATTGTGCAGGTAGCCCAGAATTGAAAAAGCTAAGAACTTTATTAGTCACTCAAAGGTTTTCACAGAACATGCATGAAGAAAGCAAATGGAAAGGTATCAGTAGCTAACGACAGAAAAACAATGTTAACGTTTTTTTTTCGTGTCTTCATGACTAACGTGTCTTCATTCCAAACATTCCATCGTATGATAAATGCTGCCTATTGTTTTGTCGAAGGGACTTTGTTGTCTTTTAAAAGTACTTCTGACCAAAGAGGTTTTTTTTAAAGTTTTTTTTTTTCAGCCGAGTCAAAGCAGAAGAGGCATGGATCCCGGGAATATCTCACGACTTTATTAAGGTAAGTAAGAACTTTATTATTGTGTCAAAATCGCTAGCGTACAATGTACACTAATTGGGACGCCTAACTATAATTAACTAGTAACAAAAACCCATAAGGGTTGAAACGTGTAACGGCCCCTTGTTTGCTAGAAAACAAGCTTCCGAATATTCAATTTGTTAAGTACCATATTTGGAACAACAAGAGCGAGGGGTTTCCAAATATGGTACTTAGCACTGAAACATTCAACCAATCAGTTCGCACTGGATATTCGGAAGCTGTGAACGCGCGTTACACGTTTCAACCCTTATGGGTTTCTGCTAGTAAGTAATAAAATATAAGATATAATTACGCATGCGTAAGTGTTAAGAAATATACATAACAGACACTTATTAGTTGTTACATAAAAGGCAGTCTTTACAAGTATTATCCAACAGAGTTTTGAAATTAACCGTTTTGATGCGCTTTTTTTAAATGTCCAATGATTCAGACGATCGAATAAATTTGTCAAGTTTTGACCAGAAGGCAGGACCTAATATTCTGTATTTTTCCTATAGCGGTAAGAAAATCAAGTCACTCGTGTTTACTACTGATCTCTTTTCGGTCTGTCTGTTGCAACTGCTTATATTTAATTAAGACTTGGGTTGTATTGGTCGACTTACCTGAGCAAAACTGACAAACAACAGTTGCTCGTTAGTCTTGTTTAAGCCAGGCAATAGTTTCTCTTCACCATTTTTCTTTACCCAGTTTTTGTAAGCCTATTTGTAGAGGTTAAGATAAGAAGGTTGCTTAAAACCTTTAAGACGCATTTTACAAGACAACCACGGCAGCTTCAGCACAGAGGTAACTAAGGTGATTCTCTTCACCGAAGCTCCAGGGGATTCATAAGTTTCAGAAAAGTTGAATATTTTATTTATTTTTTTATCTTGACGGCCTGTCAAAGATCATGCCTTATGTGGCCAGAATATCAAGTCACCGTAGTTTTGAGGTACTTAAGCTTGTATATGTATTCTGCAAGGTATACAGAATTTATGTACTGGTGTACACTTGGGCTTATGATTGCCAGCTGCAAATTGATTAAAAGATTAACTGGGGAGAGGGAAGGGGAGGGGGGGGGGGGGAGGGGGCAGAAGGCCGGAGTTTATTCAGGATCTAGTAATAGTAAACTGGTTAACCATTCAAAGGAATGTTACTTTGGACGGGATGCATTGCTCCCTAACCGAGTAGTACTGTATGTCACTAGTCAGTACCCAGGGAATATTTGAGCAGTGTTACAGATGGGATCCGAAGGCTAAGAAACAACGATCGTTAGGTTTAGAATCCAGTTTGCTGGCAGGCATACCTCAGGGCCTCTTTTCAGAACTAAATATAAAGAATAAAAACGACTAGCTTGCAATGTTGCACACAAATATAGAAAGACCTTTCGGTGGTAGTTTCCATTGACTATCTCACACAAGCACTGATTTATAGTATAAATATGGGTTATTTACCAAGCTTGTTCTGTCAAGATGGCTGGATATTGGCCAAGTTATTTTTTTGCGTTTTTATGGACCGAGACGAAGTCGAGGTCTATAAACACGCACAAAAAGAACGAGGCCAATATCCAGCCATCTTGACAGAACAAGATCTTTGATCTTGCGGGACCAAGCGAGAAATCCCGAGCGGGCAGTATCGCTCCATCTTGCCCGCTCGGGTAGCCAATCACAGCGCGCGATTTGGTTCATCTTGCCCTCTCACGGAGCTAGTCATATAATAATACAAATTATTGACTAACTTAAGTTTTCATTTTTCAACCCAAAAAAAGTTACTGCGAATTCATTAATTTCAGATTTCTCTCTACGCAAGGGCCGCGAGGCACACAAAAAATTGGTTTTTCGAAGGAGACAAGTAACTGAAGCAAACAAAAAAAAAAGAGATTCTCACCCAGTAAGACATTCTGACGCCCCCGTTATCAGCAATGTTTTCACTCAACGTAAGTTTGCCATTAATCTGTTCGATAGTAAAAACAACGACCATGAGAATACTGATGCTTGGCACCGCTTTGTCAGGAAAATATGTCCTCATTGTAATTAACACTTATCTCCTCAATAATGCTATTGACGAACTGAAATACATTGACTTGATTCGTGGTTTAATTGTACACATTAAAATCCCTCTATCTTTACTACGAGTGGATTGTCGGATAGCCATACGTGGTATTGCTCGCATTTAGGGGTTTAAGGTCAGTAAACTATTAACTAAAGCTTTTTCGGAATGAAAGAATTAGCAAACATAGTTACTCTGGTTTGGAGAAGCGAATTGAATTTTAAAAGTTACGATTCAAACTGGATCTTTGAATCGTAATATTTTACACATTCAAATTTCTCCAAACCATAGACCTCTTTCATAATGGCGACCAAGTGCCTTTCTAACCTCGAACGATGAACAAATTTCAAAAGAATTTTGGCTCATCCTCGGCGTAAACACCTGTGAAACTCACGGATGACATAACACGAGAAAAAAAAACATCAAACAATAACCTAGCCCTACCACGAGCTAACAAAACAAAGAAAAGTTTCAAAAGTTTTTACTCCGAGGTAAACCCAGAATTCAGTTTTGTTTCAAAATGAGGGCAGTAGGTCTAATTAACACACAAAAGAATGTATTTATTAAAGTGGTCAATAGTAGCACGAGACAAACTAGATCTGATTGTCTCACCACTGTATCACCTAATTCTAACTTGATATAATGTCGTAAAACCAATTACTTTATCCAATCAAAAAGGACGGAGACAATCCGGTAAACCAATCAAAACTCGAAGTAATTACACGTTGGCGACACAAAGCGCGGGAAAATGTGCACGCGCGGGCCACAATTGGTTTTGGTTTCACTTCTGATTGGTTGAAAAAGTGGCAGGAGAACTTTGAACCAATCACAGAGTGAAGTAATGCAAAACCAAAGCAATTCGCTAATTACTTTCGACACTCAAATGAAAACCGCTCTATTTCAAAAGGTAGCGAGAAAGACTGGTACGCAGGCAACAGCTACTGTAGATCGTCTTTTTATAGATATTCGATATAGGACGTTCCATGAAGGTACACCACGTAGTGGATATGGAATAGGTGGAGTAGATCTATGGAGTTTACTTATTTTCGGGTAAACGTTCTTCTCGCTTAATCACGTGATTTACCTGTATTGGTCCCCGTTCCCCACCGTCTACGGAATACTTGTTATACTGGTCCACCATGCATTGTGCTCGTTTCTCAAACCCTTTTGTCGTGAAATTTGTCCACCAATTTTCAGTTATTTCTCCGTCTTTGTTGAACTTCCTCCCTGAAGAACGAAAAAGAGAATCTTCAGCTTCTTTTGCCTTTGATACGTGCATGAATATCTTGTTTAGTGTTTTTGAAATTCAGCTCACCAGTGGCGTCAAAACCGTGGGACAGCTCATGCGCCAGTATCATCCCAATTGCACCATAGTTCACCGACCTGATAAAGAGAGAGAAAAAGGCAACAGTTCGTTTGTGTCCCGTAGTAACACTAGTACAAGTGATCAGAATAATTCGCGACCCATTTCCCGAAGGCAGAATTATTTGATTACTTTAGCTGATCGAAATAGGGGCAGACAACCGTAAGCGCTTGAAAAGTTTCAATAGGTGTGGACAATTTGGCGTTAAGAAATAAAGTAGAATATTCCAAATCAAGTTGCAAATTAAAATACGCGACGTTTGGAAAAGTCCTTGTAGCGTTAAAAGTATTGTTGCGGAAAGTGAAACTGACTTCTTTTTTCGAAAAAGACTGCAACAACAAAAATCTGCCATAAACGTTTGTGTCGGGATCTCACTTGGGGCTGCGTTTATTTAACTTGTGTCCCAAAAAAATAATAGCTGAAGGACGTATAACAAAACTGCTACGTGTAACATAGGCTTCGCCTTTTCCCGCGCGATTGTTTCCAGGTTTTCTTTGATTATTTACATTTAAAAATTAGACCTGTGCATAACACAGGAATCTGGCTTAGACAGAGCATTTTTTCGCTTTTGATTCGAAGCAAAAACGTATTCTACTCCTTAGAGCCGAATAATGGGAAAGCAAACGAGGCGAAAAAATACGTCTAGGGTCGTTAAAATTAAGTCTCAGTTTGCAATATTACTCGGAGCATACCTTGGTGCTTTTCGTCCATAATAAAAAGGAGGCTGCAAAATTCCTGCCAAAATATCTGTCCAAAAAACCAAACCGTTTTGTATGCCGATTATAATTGAAGTTCAATATACTTGTATCTGAGGAATTGATCATTATGGCATTTCTCCCTAGCTCTCGGATCCTCCCCTGTTGCATAATTAGTGAACGTAAGTAGTTTGTCATTTACGAGGTACTTGAATTTGATCTATATTAGACCCTCTGTCAAATAGGACTGAGCTATTTTGCGATTTTAAAAGTGATACACGGACAAGCTCCATGTCGTCTTAGTCATAAAGTTAACATAAGGCAAAAGTCATCATACCATCTTAGGTCAAACGATAGTCTACTATTGGAGTGTCCCAAAGAAAAAATGCTTTCCACACTTGGTGCAAGATCTTTTCACGCAGCGGCTCCTGCGTTGTGGAACAGCCTGCTTGCTCATTTACGTGACATTCAGTTGCTGGCTGTCTTCAAAAGGAATAAAAGACCCATCTTTTCAGAGAGCCTTTCTTATCTTAGATCGTATTTTTCTTCCTTTTATTCTTATTTCTGAATTTCACTAGGCTATCTAGATTTTATTGTTCTTAGTAGATTTAAATTATTTATTTGCATGGATTCTTGTTATGGTATAATTTTATTGTAAAGCACTGTTGATCAACATATATAAAAAGCGCTATATAAGTGATTAAACTATAACTATTACTATTTTATTTGTTGTTCATCAGGTAGCGCTCAAGGCAAATCGTTTGATTTTTTGAATAAGTTGCTTTTAAAGCCCGGGCTAGTTTAAAATAAATGTATTAACGCGTGAAGTGGATAGTACTGATCTCAAACGTCTCATACTTATTTCGTTTCGACTTGGTAAGTAGAAAGCATTCACAATCTGCGGTCCTGTGTACCACCTAAAGAAGGAAATGTAGTTACTAGAATTAAGAAATTGACGAATTCGTGCCCAGAGTAGAATTGTGTAATGAAAAAGTCACTTTAGAGCGTTGCAATAGAAGGATCATGTGTTTACCCTGCAAGAATTTATTGTTTAATTTGAGTCAATTGATCGTATCTCTGGCTTATCGTTACGTTATATTCAGGATCCAGGCGCCCGTTGGTAAGAACCTCTGGGTTTAGACATTCGTCTGAGCTTAGTTGTTGTAGGTAGCCATAGCATTCATCTCCGTTCAGACTCTCCATTACCAGAAATTCGCGACATTTCGTTCACGCGATGATTTGTGTCTGCGGTTACCCTTGAAACCAAAGGAGCATGCTCACTGGCGACAAATTGCGAAAACAGCATGTACCAACTGTACCAGCTTCACGTCTCAATCTTTCTTGGATCCTTGATCCGTTTTCCTTACTTAATTTAAACCATCGACCAGGAATCCAAAAATTAAGAAGATCAATGTAGTTACCGGTAAACTCATTTCCTCTCTCGTCTTTCATTCCAACAAGCTCATGCCATTTCATCAGAATTGGATATGGCATGTATATTGACAAAGCTATTTCATATTCTAGACAGCGCTGCTGGTTTATATAAGACAGAGGGGATTCAGTGACTTTTAGCTTACAGCCTAGGGCTTCCTTTTCGAAATTGAGCAAAACAAAAAACATTTTTAGCGGTATTCCTCTGGGCTCAGGATGTGAAAAACACGAAGAACAATCGTAATTTGGCGCGATTTTTCGCATTTTGAAGTCTGCAGATATTTGAAACAGCGGTAGAAAGCGTAAAAATGCTAGGCTGCTAAGCTGACATAAACATGGCAGCTTTTTTGTGCTAAGAAAGCTATGGAAAATGGTTTTTCTTCCCGTTTTTTCACATCCTGCGGGACATTCGTGCGACCAGATGAATGCTACATCCATTCGTGAAAAAGCGTCCTTTTCGGTGCCGATGGGCGGCATTCTGTTTTATCGTGGAACGTTTTATTTAACGTATTTAAAAAAAATCGTAATTTGAAGAAAAGTTTGAGGGAAGCACCCTGCGAGCAGAGCCTCCTTTTGTCTTTTTCTTTACTGAGGAGGAGAAAAGGAGACTCTGCCCGAATCGCGTCAACTCTTTGAAGCCGCCGCATCCCGAACTTCTGGACTAGTCAATCTTGTTTTCTCTCGTCAAACCGGTTTTTCCAGTGCGAGCGTCCGTTTAGTGACAAAACCGATGGTTATAACTGAGCCCGCTGTACCATGAAAAACCAAGATAGCGGCGAGATCTGGCATATTAGGCTTGGGTTCGAGACTGTATCCTGGCAACATGCAGCGCATATTCAATAAAGATCTTACTCGATTCATGCAGAGCCTTTCTCGAGAACGCCAAAATCGAGCAAGCAAAGAAAGGCTCTGCTAGCAGGGTGCTATGGAAGCATCAAAGACACGCACATCTGAAAGCTTGGAAGTCAAGGTATGTGAAGGTATTTTGATCAAATTAGAAGGCAAGTACCAGCGTAAATCCTTGTTATTTTGGCGCTATTTGGCGGCTCAAACAATGAACGAAATGGTAAAAAAACCTTTGCTTCGTAGTGTAGTTGCATATTATTTATCAGGGAAAGGTCGGCACATCGAATTTAATTTATTTGAACTGCCAAAAATTGATATTTTATTTTAGATCCCATACATTTCTTTACAACATCGGGCAGCCTTTTTATCTGTTCCATTTGATTGACATGCGGTATTCGTGACGCAATATGACTCAAATTTCTGGTAATGCCAGGCTCTGTAACAGATTAATGATATCCTCTACTGCACTGAATGAAACCCAACTTACTCTTGTTTGTCGACGGGTGTCCTGAGTCTTGACAAGAAATACCTTCTTCGCCAACTCATTACTCCCAGAGCATTCTCAAGGTAATTACCACTGATGCTGAGCTAAAATGTATTGTAATTCAGTTAGGGCATCCTAATAGAGGCTATAAAAGTTTTTGAGGCCCGCGCTATCCAAGGCTCAACTGTAGGCGAGATCTCTATTCGTGTTTGAACTCTATTAAAACTCACTCTTAGATGCAAGATAGTTAAGCCATCAATTAACAATTATTGGATGAGGATGAGCATGTTACCGATAATTATCAAGGCCAAAGTTTGTGTTATCTGCTGAAGCCGAAGGCTGAGGCGGATAACACAAACTGAGGCCTTGATAATTATCGCTAACATGCGAAAACCGAATTCAATAATTGTTTTATTATGCATATTCCTGAGCTGAGCTCCGCCATGACAAAACTGATCAAACTGCTGGTTAGTGTGTCAGGTGACGTCACTTCTGCATGCATAAAACTATTGTCTGTAGGTATGACGTCAATTCTACATATATAAAATCTATTGTTTGTAGGTATGACGTAAGAGAA
Organism: Montipora foliosa; assembly: GCF_036669935.1. Taxonomy (NCBI): domain Eukaryota; kingdom Metazoa; phylum Cnidaria; class Anthozoa; order Scleractinia; family Acroporidae; genus Montipora; species Montipora foliosa. Next base: position 51,106,944 of record NC_090874.1, on the reverse strand, counting down.
ACAGAGCAAGCAAGGATTAGCTGCGTGCTTATAGCCAATCAAAATCGAGCTGGTGACACCAATGTATAATAATCTAAGTTATCTCCTTGGACAATCAGAACGGATCCAGACAATGAAACAACCTGCCGTAACAGGAAACGCGTGCGAGAAAGAGTAAAATCGCTATAAATCTGCCTTAGACGTGCAGAAAGTCCTTCGTCTTATTTGTCTATTGCCCCGAGGCCTTAAATGCTCGCTAGCGCTTTGCTAGTTCAGCTATTTCTTCTGGGAAATATACTGTGCAATTCGTATACTTCTTCCTCTGATTGGACTGATTAAAAGGTGGTGCGAGATGATTATCACAGCAATCGATAAAGTACTCTCTACCGTGACAGATTAGCTTAAATAATCTTACATTCTGATAGTAGTTGTTCAACAGAGTTTCATTGGCACACAATTCTGGAAAACCAACTTTAGTTTTCATGGCAGCTTCCTGCAAGAAACAAGAGTAGCTATTAGCAGACGATCAGGAAAAAGTTGAAATCAGAAACTGTGATTTCCTTGGATCTCTTCTGAGTTATTTATCGTTTCTCAGACTAGGTTCACACCCGCTGATCCGGACAAATATGTGAAAGAACGACGAATTTTGTGGTTTAAACGACTCGTTTACATTTTTTTGTAATAGCGTTTACTCAAGTTCGTATAAATAGGTCATTTCCGAGTTGCTGTTTGTCTCGGTTTCGAAGTGAGTCTTGATGCTCAACTATTGAAATCATTGGAAATAAGCTTGAGTTGCATGAGAATATACAACTCATTTCCATTTGAATGGTTGAGCACCAGGACTCGCTTTGAAACTGAGGCATGCAGCAACTCGGAAATGGGCTATTTATACGTCAGTTGCGTAATCAAAATGGTGTTTCAACATCTCTTAAATGCAGCTAAGCAGCCTGGCCGAAGAGAAAATCCCTAGAAGACTGGCCTGGCAAAACGAATCCAACACCATCTAACATTGTTGAATCCTACTATACTGGATGATGTTGAATCAACATGAACCTTTTGTCCAAGCCTTAAAGCGCAAACTGTGCCAAAAATTTCTGCCTTTAAAGGACAACCGAAGAGCTTCTTCTTCTTCTTCTTCTTCTTCTTCTTCTTCTTCTTCTTCTTCTTCTTCTTGTGGGCACGAAAGACAGATACGGAAAAATTCAGTTGTTTCGCTCAAACATTTGTCCCGATCTGTGTGAACAGGGTATCGGTGTGACGGTTTTTTTTAAAATGTGATCATTGAGTGAACTCTCAGAACCAACCTTTTGCAGTATTTTTTCCCGTGTCTCTTTATCAACCCAGTCGTAACGCGGTGTTTCGTCGCGAAACGCTGTCTTAATGCCTCCCATCATTTCTTCAATCTGTCAGAAAGACATCGAAATCGCAATATTATTCTTTCGGTTTTCTTTCGTGACCATAGAAATCTCTTGATTCCAAGACACCATTCGAAAATTTCTTGACAATACATATGATCATGCAAGAGACTCTAAAACGAGGATCTCGCCCTTTTTCGTTCTAGCAATGTTAAAGCTTGGAGAGGAGGCCTGGGATGGCGTAGTGGTGATTGCACTCGCTTTCCACCAATGTGGCCCGGGTTCGATTCCAGACTCGTGGTCATATGTGGGTTGGGTTTCAAGTAAAGCTATGATCCTCGCGGGCCGGCATAGCGAGGTCACGGGTTCAAACCCCGTTGAAGTGCGGAATTTTTCAGGCTTCTCTACGCAATTGCTAAAATTGCGTCCATAACTTCGAGGATCGTAGCTTTACTTGATTTCATATCCGCAGTTCAATATATTCCTGACCCTGTGGCCTAGGATACTCCATGCCATATGTTCTGTCCTTAATGTCCTTAATGTTAAGTGTCCAGCACTTTTCGCAGAATCCTTCCTGGCCCCAGCAAGGTTATTCGTTGTAAAAGTTCCATGCAATACAACATCCCCAATTGTCTCAGCCGCATTTCAAATCCTCTCGAAATTGTTCCCAGTGCACCAATTACTACCAATTACTATTGGGATATTATTATTATTATTATTATTATTATTATTATTATTATTATTATTATTATTATTATTATTATTATTATTATTATTATTATTATTATTAACTCAGATACTAAAACAATACGACGTTATTTCACTTTAGCAACAAAACTATCAGGTCCCGGAAGTGCTTACTCTGCTTTTCCTTCCACTTGTTGCTTGTTCTTTCAAGCAACGACGGCTTCTCGACTTTTTGCTCGGATTTCAGACCATGATTTAGTCTAATTGATTCAAGTTTTCAACCACCGGCGAAAACCGAATGGTAACTCAAAAAGAATTACTGGAAGAGGTAAACGGACAAATCAACACACCAGAGACGTATTTCGAGCATGCAGTAAACTGTTTTTTTTTTAAATTTTGGTTTGCTATTGAGTTAATAAGCAACAGCCTCATAAAAAGAATATTTCACGATTGTTTGATGTTTCAAGTAACAATATTTTGTCATTGGTCAAAGTCTCCGGTAAGTCACGTGAGATAAAGCGCGGGTCCTGAGCATTCTTTTCCAGCGTTGACTCATAGTGGTCCAATCAAAATTTAGCCTCGTTTTTTACTATGCTAATTACCTCTGTGTTAACCAATCACAACGCGCTAAAAGAACCATTCCCTTTTGAGGTATATTAGTTTTGTTATCAATCCTGTGTGAGAAACATCATTTTAATCACTCTCATTGCTCGGTCGTAAAATAATCAATCGGAGTAATGGCAATCGAAGAAATTTGGCAACTTTATCCCACCGTTTAATATCCTCAATCTATTAAAGAATTTCTTACTCACAAATGGTATTATTTCAACGTCAAAAGAGCTTGAGACCCACAAGTAACCCAACGCAAATGTTAGCCCATTGTGGAAGCTGTTTATATCCTCGACGCAAGAGAGCCAACGAGGTTTAGCCGCTTTTTGTCCTCCGGTTGCCTTTTGATAATCCAAAAATGCTCCCCGGAATTCACGTGACAGGTAGGGAATCATTGAGCTCACAAAAGTCCACATCACGTAGTTTGACAGGGTCCTGGGAAATAAAAGATTCAGTCAGGCTGAATATAAGGCAAGACAGCTTCCAAATCGATCGAGAGACCAAACTGATGAGTTTTTTGTGCTTCAGTTTCACTTCACTTTCTTTAACTTTGGAAAACAAAAGTTTGAGACAAATAAATGGCAGTCCACTTAAACGCAATGTATCCTTTAATTCAATCGGACGGCCTATTGACTAACAGCTGGCATGAGACTTCGATAATTATTTGAAACTTATTTTGAGATTAAGCCGGATTGCAGCCATTCTATGGAGATTACGTTATTTGTTGTTCCCATGACAGCGCATTCCACCTTTACACTAACTAACCAGTAAGGTTTTTCCTTGAGGAGCCAGTTTAATGGAGAGCAAATAGTAAATTTCAAACGATTCTCTCCCTAACGTCATATTTTCTTGCGGCTGGCTAATTAACAAGCCCACTACCCGACTTTTTGCCGACTGAATGATTAACTGTTCACGTGACTGACTCGATGAAAGCTGATTGGCTTCGTCACTGACTGATCCGACGTCCGGCCGGCTGATTGCATGCTAGGCCGACCGATAACCCGCCTATCGACTAAGTGATTACATGCAGGTTTTGTTGTCAACAAATGCCTGATCGTATTCTTCCTATAAGACAACAGGTAGGTTCCTCACCTCTTATCGGTTCCGTTGACAATAATGGACATGTTTTTTAGATACTCCGGTGATGGAACGAGCACTCTATCGGAGTCGTTAATCCGAATATTAAATTGGCTCATGATGCTGTTCAAGTATCTCACCCATGTAAACTGTGAGGAAATGGAAAGGAAACAAATTGATAACAATTCCAAGCAAGGGTGAATTCACTCTTGTTCAAAGTCAAAAAGCACAGGCATAAACTACATGTCTTCACTTTTTTGTTTCGTTGGTCGTCATGATCACAAAAAATACCATACGTAACAGAGGTAAATAATCGTTGGGAATACATGCAGAAAGATGCCCCATTCTTATGGAACTATTCTCGCGGAACACCCGACGTGGAAAAGCCATGGGAACGAAGCTGTGAGTGGTATACGATTTTGGCGCAAAGTAGATATGGATCAACAGCTATCATACAGAGCTTTTCGCATGACGTCACAGGGACCCTATTAGTGTTCCAAAACAAAGAAATAGCGGCCATGATGGGGTACCAAACTAATCCTCCGCGAATTGAGCTCTATTTTAATGCAAGTACTTTCTTTTGTTTGAGTAATCCAATATGGCTACAGGTCACGTGAGTGAAAACGCTCCGTAAGAATTCGTCTTTAGTATATTCCTGACATTCTGCTATCGGATGCAAAATAAACAGTGTTCTTTATTCATGGTTTTAAACAGACGTTTAAATATACAAATTAGTGTAGGTAATCACGTGATTCCGAGTACATTTTGGAATAAATATGCAAGAGTAAATTTTTTCAAAGACGAACAAATAGGGCTCGTGGACGAGAAATATCATGTGATTACTTATAATAATATACTGGAAAACTTGATTTCAAGATGGCTTATCATAATTATGCAGAAACAACGCGAACGTATCACGCATTCAGGCAAAAATTGCGCCTTCTAAGACTCGCATATGATTGGCTATCTATAAGTTTCTTCCATCATCGACCAATCAGAATGCTTGGTTTGTTTGTGGAGGCAAGTAGTGGATATTTACCGAGCTGCGAATGTTTTAGTGAAACTAAAACAGTGAGACAATATGCCACAAAAAGATGATTTTAATTCATTTAATCCTGCAAGGATTGAGTAGCCCAGGGCGCGTTTTCAACGCTATCCACTGTTTAAGTATATACCCATATTGCATATGAAATGATTCAAAAGCTCTTCTATAAAATGTGGCTTTTGTGTACTTCGTTTAACTTCCCTCTCTTTCTTTCCGAAAAACAGAGGTTCATTGGTTCATTTTATTATTCCACTCTTACGCCATTTTACCATATTTGGTCAAGAGAACGCGCAAACTAGTATGGGACGGCACTACGCTGCAGTGTCCCGGTTTGACCGGTTTAGAACAGAGCAAATACGGACGGAACGGGAGTTTTTCAGTGAAAGAAATTGTTTTCAACAGGATGCAAAGCCTGAGAATTTAGCTTGTCATCGCCTGTCACTTGTCATTTCGTTTATCCAATCAAATTAAGGACATTTGGCTGGCTTTTTGTGCTCAGGGTTTTCGTCGTTCGCATGCGCCCTGAAGGACAGATATCGATGATGCATTTTTTAAAACATTCTTACCAAATTGAATTGAAGAAAAATAACCAAATTGACCTGCTCCCAACTGTGTGGCTTCATAGCTTAGTTGGTAGAGCAGGTGTCCATATTACAGAAAAGGGCCAGGATCATTTTTCTTTTTTTAAACAAAATTTCTTGTCTGGAAATATGGGCGACAAGATGTCTTGTAAATCAATCTACAGTACTTCTCAACACAAACAGAAACAGACGAAAACCCTGACTCAGAAATAAGACTGCCGCTGATGTCAGCTCTGGTGTTGTTAATACCTAGTTGACGATCGTTGCAATTGACGCTTGGATTAAACGGAACACTTCAAGTGACATTTTTTTTCAAAACAGAGCGTGTCCAAGGTACCTTACCCCAATTCCTGGAGCCTTGCGTTCAAGTTCCGTCAGGTTCATAGATTGATGGTATTTGCTGTATATTTCACTTCTTGGGGGAATAATCTGAAACAACAACGATCATTTCAAATCTTTTGTAAAATACTACACCTTTGGGGGTAACCGATGTAGGTAAGTGGTAAACTAAGGGTGGGTTTTTGTGGGAAAATCCGAAAACGGATTCTTGAAACCAAAAACGTATTTTACGTTTTTTTGGCGAAATCCAAAAACTGATCATGAATTAATCCAAACTATCCACACTCGAGGAGGATACTTCGGATTAAACCTAAATCCGAATTTTTGAGATTCATCACTTCAGCGCTTTTTTTGGAAAGGATTTGAAAAAAGTATTTTTGACAAGCGATTTCCCATGCAAAAATGATACACAACAGCTACCGTACGTGACAGTTCAGCCCAAATGTTTTTATCGTGCCATTTTTACCGTAGGATCGAAGACATGAATAGGTCGAAAATAGTTAGGTTTCCCGCAAATTTCACACCAGAAATTACACTAAAAGTTTCTTGACAACAATAATATTGTTAGCACCTTTCTTTCAGCGATAAAAGCATGTTTTTGTCATTTCTTTTATCGATCGCTAAGATATTTTTTTTCTGATGGCATTTTCATTTAAGAACTTCTCCAAAACAAACTTAACCCCTATTTTTTTCGAGGTTGCCTATTTACCGAGTTAGGATTTCGAGTTGGATTTCGAGTTAGGATTTTTTGCCGGGATTTTTTTGGCGGTTTTTTTTTGTT
>NC_090874.1:51087991-51097991 GCF_036669935.1 Montipora foliosa | reverse complement strand
TACCCAGAGAAAAATCTGTCGGAACGGAGTTGAGAACCAACAAACTCAACCCATATACAACACCGAGTGTGGGAATCGAACCCGGGCCACATTGGATGGTGGGAGGCGAGTGCTCTCACCACTGCGCCATCCCTGCACCAAGCTCTCCAATTAATTCAGGTACCACAACTCATAACAGCTATTTCCTTGTGATAAATTTTAAGCAGAGGCTTGACCTTTGAGCTGTTCTCTGGTCTGAGTCGTGCTCAGTTTGGACAGAATTTATCTTCCACTTGTATAGTTTCGCCATGTCTGCCTCTTTTTGTGTGTGTGTGCTTATCGCCATTAAATCAGTCTATGAAAAGCAAACCAGAACTAATTGCAACTTTCTCTTATACATTTTCATGCGCTTGGCGTCCGCTATGGGCGGTTTCTTAATTTCATCTGGATTGGTTCGTACCGCGTGTTGTGAGGGATCATAGTATCTCCATACCTTATTTTCTTTGGCCAAGTACTGTTCGCGGATGAGACTCAATTCTGGCGGGTGAATCTGTAAAATAAAACCAGAAAAGCAGCTTGAACTAGAATACGAAAAACAGAGAATATGTTTTTGACATGGTAACCATATGCAAAAATAGAACGGGCTTCTATCTCGACCTATTGGGAATGCGGAAATAAAGACAGCGACTATGAGTCAGTCTTTTGCCGTTTTTCAGTTGTTTTCTTATTTTTAGTTTCACATACATGGCTGTCGTACACCACACCACGGGATCTAAACATGGATCATTTTGGTATTTTACGCATGCACTTCCAGCCTTTTCTATTGAGGAAGAAATCCTGGAGACTGTCCACGTTATATGGGAGGTGGTCTTGCAATTGCTTCCTCTAGTGCATCATCCACAAACAAACCGCCTCCGCTTCTGTGTAAACGTTTTGCTGTAACCGCTTAAACATTAGCGGACACCGTCGTAGCTTGATCAAGAATAAAACACAAACAGTGGTGATAAACCAACTCATTTTGATGAAGACCTGACGTTTCGTGTGAAGCAGAAAAAATCTGACTTTAAGCGCTGATATATAGCAGTTATCTTTCGCTTAACATGAAAAGAACAAACAACGCGTTTGATATCTGTCAGGTGGAACCACATGCCTTCTGAATATTTTTGAATCAGCAGATTAGCCCTTTGTGAATAGGAAGAAAGCCGATAATTTTTTTATTGGTTTAAACAGGTGGATTAAGGCAAGGTATGTTTCGTGAAGGAGGAGCTACTATTTCAACGAAGCCACTTAGTATGCGAATGAACGCAATCACGCACGTTGATCTGTGACATTAAATAAAGAAAAGATTAATTCCCAATATTCACTTACATGACCGCTAAAAAATTCCACTACTCTTCAGTGCTAAATTACGAATATGAAAATAATTTTGAAAGACGTATGCTTGGCTACAATTAATACCAATGAAGGGATAAGTTTACACGCATAAATTATCCAATTACAGGCCTATCAAAGTATAGATTTTCTTGAGATAGATAGCATAATTAAGCAACGCAGTATTAAAAGGGTCACTTGAAAAAAATCATTAGTTTGTTGGTAACAATTTTGTGATTATTCCTCTTGGTCCCGTTTGCAGAATGTTGGCGAAGTACCCTCGCAAAGAATTGACAGAAACTCCGTTGAAGTAAATTTAAGAGAATGAAAGATTGACTGCTGTATGTTCACGGTGTCACGGTTAGAAGCCTAAATGTTTGGTTTATTTACCTTGTTTTACGTTTTTTTTATCCATTAAATCTCGTGGTTTTGGCCACTGTCATAGACCTTTCCAAAGCTGCATGTAATTCAAACGCAGGACACCTTGATTCAATTTTGCAAGTTGGCAATTAATTGATTTTTTAAAGAAAATGTCTTTCTTTCTTTTTTGTTCACAACTTCAAGTGGCTTAAGCAAGAAAATGTATACATTTAAAGAATATGAACATATTTCCAACAACGAATTTTTTATAAGTATATTTAAATGTCTATAATTTATAGACATTTAAACGTGTTATACCTCCAGAACGAATCGCGAGGAGTTTTGAGGGTCAGTGTTGATTCCCAACTTAAAGACAGGTGTCTGGAACATGTCGCGTTGCATCTTTGCGGAAGTTTCAAATACGCTCCATGTTGATTCATTCCAGGTTGTATTTCTCAATGGCCAGGACCCAAAGTGGTCAATAAACCACTGCAATTTTTGTAATGCTGTGGCGTCGACACCATCTTCGTTCATGCATGACTTAAAATAGAGCCTGGTTTTGCGTACGGCGTGCGAATTTGGAAGGTCGTCATTTGTTTCCAGCAAACGTAACAGTAGATTCTCGTTATTTCGCTTGTTCACGTCTCCAAAAGTAGATCTGCTGTTTTCAGAGGGCAATATCGGGTTGTTAGTGATCCAATTGCCGCAAGAATATTGAAAGAAGTCTGTGCATGGATCAATGGATTCGTTCATATTCTGCTTCACCGCTGATGCAACTCGCATGCATCCTCTGGAGCTACACTTAATTAACTTCTCTGAGTTCTCTTTTCTTGTACCTCCAGTTTCCTTTGGTTTGCGAGTTTCTATAACCAGGAAAACTGCCAGCACTATGCAAGCAACAAGGAGGACAAAGCAGAAGACTGCCAGCCCCAGTCGAAGAACCCTTTTGTTTTCTTTGCGGTAGATTTTCTCTCCTAAGACGGAAAAGGTGCTTGTTGAGCGACCAACACCAAGAGTCTCTGTGCTGGTGGCACTTTGCAATCCAAACTCGGCATCGACTCCATTTTGAGCTCCATAAGGATCCGCCATATTGTTGTGTGCTTGTTGAGGTCCAAGGCTGTTCTGATTTAAATCTTGTTGACATAGACCTCTTATGTCTTTAATATCATTTTGACCCCTCTTTCTGTCATACCGACATCAATATTTTGACATGAAATAACAATGTATTTCCATAAAGGCATCCAGAAAAGACGGTGAAGGGCCCAATGCACCTTCGAGGTTCAAAAGGGAGAAAACTCTTGTTGGATCTTTTAATTGTTAAAATCAATGAAATATTGGAGGTCTGATTGTCTCAGTGGGTCACGGAGTTGAACCGACAACAAACTGTCAAATGATGTTTTGCATGTTTGTTGAGTTGCACTGAGTATTCTGCTAAGTTTCACAGCAAGATACGAGAATGAAACATTGCAGAGACAAAACTGGAATCCGCTAGGTCGGAAATTAACGCTTTGTGCAAATTCACGCAAAAATGTCTAGAGTTACATGCTTTGGATACCTAATAAACGAGACACTATTGAACTGTTTAATTAAAACTTGCGCCAGACTCAAACTCCTTGGTAAATACTGGCAAAGAAAAATCGCTAACTGCGGTCATATACATTTGTTTAAAACGTGTTCCTTTGTTTAAGAACTTGAGCCGTTTCGTAATCTTCTACTCGGTTCAAAAGCAACTATTTTAATATCATGCGATCTTGTTCATGTTGTACAATGTAGGCGAACGTACCATCCTACAACCGGATTGGTGGTACAAGCAGTTTTGAAGTGAAGATAAAGGATAAAAGATTTGAACACTGTAAGGAACCCATTGATGCGCTGCTAACACTGTTGTATGTTCCCTCGGCCGTCAAAACCTTCAATTTGGTTAATTCACGTTGCATTTTGTGCAGATTAAGGGAATGAAAGCCACCGGAGCAGCACGATAACTTTCCTCCTGTAACCAATAGTATTGTTCTGATTGTTTTGTGGCTGGTTGCTAATGCCGTAGCGGCCGTCGCCGCCGTTCGCACGACCTATCATTCGCGTCGCGACACGACTGGCTTACTATCAGATATCCGACGAAGGCACGTAATTGGGACGATCTTCTAAACGAAAGATCATCGAAGTTTGTGGATGAACTAAAGAAAAACAAACGCAGGCTAAAACGGAACCCGAGACCACGACAGTTTAATGCAACCTACAGCCAACCGCATCACACTCTAGACTCTGAGCCAACGAAAGTCATGATGTCAATGAACAAGCCAAAATGATCTTCATGCACCTCAAGGCCGGCGAAATCACAGTTACTTCCTTCGCTTCCGCAAGCTGTTGATTTTGCATATTTATTTACAATTGCTTTTTTGAATGACCGTTAATGAATTGACAGATAAGTAACGACTTTTTGTATGTGTCAGTTACCGAAATTGCGTAATTTAGTTCACTTTGGTAATCTCTTCGCAAAGAGTGTACGTGCTTTAGTGATAAGACGAGCTTTCACCGGTCCGATTTCAGCTCTTCAGTGATGATTAATTATCGAAATCCAGCTGTGTGTCAATTGACGTCTTTCGGCGAGTCACGATCTTTTTTTTTTTGTTCTCAATGTTAGTTTATAGGCCACTTGGGAAAATACCATAATACTCTATGTTTGTCCCCCCAAATAAGCATGGTTTTGTTTTCTCTTGGGACCATTGTATATAAGTCCCAAGAGAAACTGGAAACAATGATTATGCAAAATTTGGGGGGACAAACAAAGAGTATTATGGTATTTTCTGAAGTGGCCTATTGCTGCCCTTACCACTACAACAACAACAATTTATTGTACTCGTGCCTAAAATGGCAAAATTAAGAACAACAGAAGATTTACACTAAAGTAGAGAATACTGGCCGCCTGGAATAACCCTAAGAACTAGCAGGTCTCTTGGCGGCCAATTTCTCGTCACTGAAGTCAGTCGACTTAAAAGGGTCAGGTAATCCTGATCCCTTCACGAAATTTGCAACTGTTAACATGCTTTGGTCTAACCGGCGTTGTGATTATTGTTATTGGTTCACTGTTTAACCTGTAATTTAGCTAGTACTACTAAATTTGAAATCTAAAGTAACTGCTTATATTACTGCTTTTAGCTTTATAAGTAAATTAAGAGCTCTCAAAGTCTGTGACTTACCGACAACAAGAACTGGGATGAATTCTGAGGGTCGATATCAATAAAGAGTGCAAAGAATGGAAAAACTTCTATTTCACTATTCATTGCAATCAGTATTTCGACCAAATTCCATTTAGTTGAGTTCCATCTTGGGAGATCCAACGCCCAGGAACCGTACTTGGCTATCAATGGTTTCAAAGTCTGTACTGCCGTTTTTTCTACTTCTTCTTCTCGCTGACAAGATTTGTAAAAAAGCTTGACTTTTTTCACTGCGCTTCTATTGCTCAACTGTTCGCTGCCTTCCTCCAACATTTCGCGCATCCTCTGAGAGTTCTTGTCGTCTACCACGCTGAATTCATCGACAAAAGTTTTTGAGGGTGGAATTGGATTGTCCCTTATCCAAGAGCCGCATGCGTGCTGAAAAATGTTTTCGCACGCATCAATGGAAGTATCCATTTTTCGCGCGAAATCTGCAGTAATTTGCAGGCACTCCGGGCTGTAACAATATGACTTCGGCAACTGTTGGTCTTCCGGCTCTTTTATCCTGGTCGGGTGTTCTATCTTCTTGGAAGATACAGCAAGGAATACACCCAGCACAATACAAACACTGAGCAAGATGATAACAATAGCTAAGGAAACAAACAGGTACTTTCGCGTTTTTATGTACCTTCTTTTGCATTCCCCGTCTTCTTCATTTTGATTTCTGTCAATTCCCAGGGTTTCAGTGCTTTTGGTCTTCGTTTCGTCCACAAAACTGTTCAAGGAATACTGAGACATTTTAGAATAAAGACCAGTTACGTGACAAAGAAGGGCAAGGCCTTATTTGCAATTGAGGTCGCCAAAGTACCGCTCATTCTCTTTCAAAGTGGCTCACGACACGTCAACTCCTTCGAGTAGGTGTGAGGCTAAGACTGATTAAGTGTTCGGTTGTGATTGGTTCCTTTTAGAGCTTTTTTCAGCGCAGTAGGAATTAGTTGATGTCTGCTTAACGTTTTGAGACTTGAAGTGTGGACTCTTCTCTGGCTTGTTTTCCCTTCAAGTTAAATAGATAACTGGTTTTAGGGTGACAAAGTAAGTATGCGCATATTATCATTTTGGGCGAATGAGTTTGTATTACACAATATGAAATCTCAAATTCCTAATGGGTTACTACTATCTTATGCTTAAAAATAACAAATTTAAATCTAAATTGAAAACGTATTTGCTTTGCTTGGCGTACGATTGACTTGATTACTGAATTTTCATGGCTTAGGTTTTTATTTAGTTTTGGATTTAGCTTTTTATCGCCTTGGCAAGGTTAATTTTATTTTTCTTTTAGTTTTACCAACTTTTTTCGTGGGATGTAAGGCGCCAACTTTTTTTTTGCCTGGGATAGGGTGCTTTATAAATAATACACTTCATTACATTACATTTAAATTTTGCGCCTCCAATAAAGTTAACCACTTAGAAAGCTTTGAATACATGTTGTAACATTGTTTCGATGCCATCCTCCTGAACAAATCATTGTCATATTATCTCATTCGGTTGTGTGGCACTTGTCTTTGCGTGTCTATTGTCCTAACCTGAGCTTAATTCGGTTTCGACGTCTACAAAGGCTCAGAATATGCGGATGAAAGAATTTCTTCAACATTTAGGTGCTATTAGAGTGGTCAGTACATTTTGTCAACACAGAGAAAAGCATTTTTGCAGTCTTGAAGTTGAAAGTTTCTTTTTTGAGGGGTTGGGGTTTGTGTTGGATGTGATGTAGCGAGACCTCTTAAATGTATGCAACAGATACCAGTGCCGGATTCTTTAAAGTTTCGAAGAACTGTACAAGGCATTTTTCCAATCCGACTCTTGGTATAAGATAAACACAAGCCACTCCCAGTGGAGACTTCACGAGCCAAAGAATGATTTTCAATAGACCTTATGACCTTCAAATTTCGCGGGAATTTGCGTAAGTTTTTTTACAAGGTTAACTCGAAAACCTTACGAAAACCTTAAGGTTAACTCGAAAACCTTACGGTTCCCTTAACCTCTAGGCTCCAATTACCTAAACTACTTTCCTAATTATTCTCTTTAATTAACTTGTAATGTATATAACAATCCTTTGTAATTAGTCTAAGTGTGAGTTAATAAATTTGTTGCTGTTGTTATACAAGGGTTTATATGAAATTTACAAATTTCGTTTACGGTCGTTATAGCTTGATTCTGATCGTTATACCTCACGAAAATAATCTCAACAGAAATGCTTTTTGAGAGGCATTCTCGCTATCCACAATCGTCAGACCTGAAAGGATTTATGATGGTTCGAAGTTGGAAAAATTCGCATATATTTACTGTAATTTATGCCGTGTTTGCCCCCAACCAATACGGCATCAGAAACCGTGAAAAGGACTATTTCTAAGGTCCGTTTTGCCGCAGCAAGCACATTAGATCGGATTAAACACAAGGGGCAGTTTTAGTTTGTTCGTCACCACGCGAGCAATTCGTGTAATCCACAAATTCTCAATCGTCAATTATGAAAACTCCATTCCTAAATACGTGCAATCTTCTTATAGCGTGCGACGGTTGTCTGTTGAAACGCATCGTATACTCCGGCCGGGTCACAAAGAAATGCAAACAATTTCACTATGTTTATTGTGAGTTTAGTTATAATCGCGTTTGTAAACATCCTCAAAGCTCTTAACATCAAGGATTAAAGAATTTATTTGAGACTTTCCTCCATTCCAAAAAGATTAATAATAAGTGCAATGTTTTTCTTCCGTCAATCTTTGATCCTTTTTCCATCTCCCTTCAGGAGTGACTTGTTTTCACGCAATAGAGAAATGCTCTCGGACGGGTTTGTTATGGTAAAGAAAGATGTGATCTAACGTAGAGCGAGTAACTGATAATCTTGAGGGCAAAATATCAACTAATGAAAGTAAACAAAACTCATTTTAGCTTTGGAGATTGACCAAACTAACTGGAATAGGAGGGTCAAAGATTTATTTCGGTGATCGCACGCAAGGTCTTTCTGGATTTCTTAATTCTTTATTGTTTCGTTCAACGTACTCCTAAGACGACACGGGAGGTCGTTTCCCATTTTGGGGGCGTCTTTAGTGAACAACAACAATGTTAGCTTTAGTATTTGTCAGTCGGTTTAAGAAACAGGAAATAATCTATATTAAGTTGTATAAACAGTGTATAAACCTTATTTTCAGCAGAGGACAAAATATCGACCGTGGTAGCGTGATAGCCGCTCCACTGCCATGGGATGGCGGGCCGTTCACCGTAGAATGCATTTCCTAAATTTGGGTCGGTCATTTGGAGTAAAAAAGGGAAAGAAGGAACCCAGAAGCACTCTAAAAAACAGTTTCAAGCTGCAGAAGGAATGGAGTGGCAGGGGGCAGGAACAAATAGAGAGTTCGTGTTAACATATTTTCTTCCCAAGCGGACTAAAAGTCTCTCGTACGGTCGTGGCACAGCGTCACGTTTACTCTGGGATCGAAGTACTATATTTCAGATTAAAAGTTTTCCTAAGTTATTGCCTTTCTTACATCTATTCTTTTTTTTTATGGGAAAACTCAGATCGGTCGGACGACGGCAAACGGAGAATAACTGAAAATGGAGGTGCGGGCTTTATGAAAGTAAGCCTGTCGATTATAGATACAGTTTTCAATCACGTGATGAGACGGCCGTGTTAGTGTACAAAAACAATAGCCCCGCAGAAGGCGCATGATCGATTGTAGGAAAGTGATTCCTGTGATGAGGATGACAAAGTAAAAAATGTAATAAGTTGTCTCGACCATTCATAGAGCGGATCTCAATTGGGTGTCGAAAGTAATTAGCGAATTGCTTTGGTTTATGATTACTTCACTCAATGATTGGTTCAAAGTTCTCGTGCCACTTTTTTAACCAATCAGAAGTGAAACCAAAATCAATCGTGGCTTGCGCGTGCACATTTTCCCGTGCTTTGTGTCGGCTACGTGTAATTACTTCGAGTTTTGATTGGTTTACCGGATTGTCTCCGTCCTTTTTGATTGGCCATATTAATTCTTTGGTTTTGGTTTTACGACACTCGATTGAAACAATGGAATAAAGCAAAAGCGATTTTCACGACGACGAGAGGCTGGACAGGGCTATCTGGCGCCACTTCATCGCCAGCAGCAGCAGAAGAGGAGTTCAATAATCCCCTAAAATAAAAAAAATAGTTTAAAGCGGATCATGCTGCTAATGAAAACAAGATTTTAGCCCGGCCCTAAGAATTCATATCTGAGATAGGATCACTAAAAAAATTGCCCAACACCTGTCACAGTCGCTTCAAGCTAGAGAAACCGGGCCAGCATCGGGGGTGTGATCCCCAGTAACTCGTTCCATTTGTTTGTAATTACTTGTATATGTATACTATGGAGAAACAACGGAAAATTTTCGGCATCAAATGTGCTACAACAAAATTCTGCAGGGCGGTTATGGAAAGTGATATGTGGAATATTAGTTCTGGATATTGGTGTACCAAAATAGTACTACATCATCAGTGATGAGTCAAAGGTGACTTTTCAGAATGCAGGAAGTGAATTAAAGAAAACACAGGCCCCTATCGGAACGAGATATATTTTCTTCCACGGCAAACTGTTTTATCGTTCATTAATGTGCAGCTGAACCCTAAATGTTAAATTATATTCCTTTAGGAGTTCCCCCTGTCCACCATCACATCGTAGATTTCGAAATTCCACATTAGATTTATCCAATGAGAATTAGCATAATGGCACCTCCAGGTCAAATTGGAATTTGTAGATGTTAGTCTTCTTTACCACCACGCATATAAATTTCTTGAAAGACAGCTAAAACTGAAAACCTGGACGAATAAATAAGATGGCAAGAAGGCGATAAAGAATCAAAGCAATCCAAGAAAGTACTACGTCAGTCTGCCAGGAGTAAGCCCCTCTCGATTAAGAAACTCTCTCACGAAGGTACTGCTGACCCAGTGATTTCCAGTGCTGAAACTACATCATCTGTTACATAGTCACCATTATTTTGGGATTGTGCCTTTACATTCAGGACCTAGTTGTTCAAACGCTGATGAACACTGATCCGCGATGATTAAATATCAACATGGACGTTCAGTTGAATTTTGTCCGACGATAAACGCCTTA